>NC_053428.1:46751916-46774416 GCF_007990345.1 Gossypium hirsutum
TGACAATGAATGTAGCAACATATATATTAGACCCATCGATTGGGTTGAGCAAGAGGTGTTACACTTATAATTATTTAATTGAATCTTCTATAAATTTACACAACACTTACCACTATCACTGTTATGTTTTCTAAAGTATTATTGACAATTTAATCACTTTAAGACTTGTTCATGGAACTCACTTATAATCATTTATGTGATCACTTGTTCATACTTTATATTTAATTACTATTTCTTATTTCTCTAGTTTTATTACTTGTTATTTACTTCACTTGTCACATAATGATTTCTATCTCAAAATCACTTACTCTCACACCTTACACTTTTGAATATTATTTACTTTAGTCCTTCTTTTAAACATATTATATACACTTAACTTATTAACACTTCTACTTTCTCATGTCACAAAATAAATCACTTTTTTTAATTATTATAATTTCCAAATATTAATTTTTTCATGAATTCTTTTACACTAATATTATTTTTAATTAATTTTCACATTCTCTGCACTTAATTTATAGCATGTTTCAATTTAATCCTTTGATAAATAAATAGAGTTCATATGAGTATTTAACTCTCTTGGCTAGATATCATTTACTTTGCTTCACTTCTCTTTCTTTTAGACCTTTTTCATTTCCATTCCTTTTTCTATAATACTTTCATTACCTTTTTCTCTTTTCTCTTGATGAACACCTTAAGAAAATAATTAAAATCTAGACTAAGAATCTCTTTCTTATATTTCTACTCCAATTAAACATAAAACCCATCAGAAAATATATTCTTACCATATCTCTTTAATCTCTTCACTCTCTTTTCAACTTTTTTCACTTCCAAATCTAAATTTCTTGATTACAAAATGCTAAGCAAGCTCTCTAAAGTCTCTACTTCACTTTTTCTTTTTGCTAGCTATAGAAAATCTCTAGATTCTAAGGTGAAATTTAAAGAAAAATGACCAATTTGTAAAGAAGCCAAAGCTTTTTTTTTTTCCTTCTCTTTTACATTGGAAAAAAATGGAAAAGTATGGTAACATTTCTCTATCTTTCCATAATATTTATCTATTATAAAATAATTAAAATATTAATAAAAACCTCAACTTTATAATTAACATCCACATTTTCCCTCAACATCCAAGGGCCATAATCATGACAACACTTTCATGAATTAATAAATAAAATAAAAATAAATATCTTTGATCCAATGGTTAGAATTTCTTTTTTATTTCCCATAGAATCTAATAGCCATAAACATCGCAACAGTTCTTTTTTTTTTCTATTTATAAATTTCATAATTATTCATTCCAACAATAATCCTTTTGCCCTTAAACACTCTATAATTCTTCCATTGAGTAATTATCCACTTTTAGTAAATTACACTTCTTGTTCTTCCCTTTTTTTTCCCACTAATTCAATTTTATCCTTTTGCATTTTAAATTTGTAACACCCCTAACCCATATCCGTTGCCGAACTAAGGTTAAAGGTATTATCAAACAAATCGAAGCATTTTGCAAATAGTTTAATAACTTCATCCACAAACATAGTCAAACATCATTATATTATCCCTTATATAGGTCATCAAGACCTTAAATCATGCTTTGGAAAAGGGTCGGGACTAGACCAAACTCATATAAAATTTTTCAAAACTTAAACATTTTACAAAGTTGTATAGGTCACACGCCCATGTGAACAGGTCGTGTGCCTCACATGACTTTAGACACGCCCGTGTGTCTAGACCGTGTCAAAACAGGACATACATACTGACTTGTCCACACGGCCACAAGACACGCTCGTGTGTGCGACCGTGTGGTCTGCTCAGGCTCATTTCGAAATGGCCCTCGAGCAACACGGCTGAGACACATGCCCATGTCCCTGCTTGTGTAGGCCAAAAAAAGGCCATTTACAAGGCCAACTTGCCACCAATTAAGGGTCCTCCCTACAATTATCCAATAGGCACAAATTGCACATCAAATTTCAACCATTTCACAACCATTTATACCAATTCATTATCCACATATTTCATGTTTGAAACACATATCAAATTGTATCATTCCATAAGCCAAATACCTAAAAACATATGATTTATAACCTTAATATCCATCATTCAATCTCATGCAATAATCTTACCTTTTCTCCAAATAAGCACAATTCAAAAACTTACCAATTTGACCAATCTCTTTGTCCATTCATGAACACATTAAACATACCACTATTGCATCACATAACATTTACCAAATCAAGCCATAATTTCAACCATAATTAAGCCATATCATATGGTTAAATATACACTTCACAAAACATATTCAACTACCTCTAGCCTATACATGTCATACTTTAATATATACATTTTCAAAAGGTACCAAAATATAGTTCGATAGTGTGGTGACGATCCTCGATGATCCCCGAGCTCTCGATAGCTACGATATCTATAAAACAATGCAAACACACACAAAGTAAGCTTTCAAAAGCTTAGTAAGCCATATACAAATAAACTTATCAACTTAAGCATATAAACATCATAAATACATATACTTCATCGCCAAGCTAACATATACCACATAGTTCACATATAATTCACATATTTCCAATTCATTTGCTCATATAACATATTTTCTCATAATTATATCATATGTTCACAAAGGTACATGTGCTTAACTTTCATTCTTAACATAGTGTACAATTCAAACATACCTGAATTGAATACGCATTTCATATAATCATCCGTATCTCGAAATGCCCGTTGAATCGTTCGGAATCATAAGGATACGCGGATAACTCGAAAAGCTCGTACAATGTTAACGTCTCAGACATGGTCTTACACGTAATCAAATTTAATGCCACTGTCCCAGACAGGGTCTTACACAAAATCAAGTACAATGCCAATGTCCCAGACATAGTCTTACACGTAAATCATAAGTCGATGTCAACGTCCTAAATGTGGTCTTACACGATAACACATATCGGATCCTATGTCATGACATATGTATCCTAACTATTCCTAAGGTTCGTACAGGGCTTTTCGGACATTGAAACTTTGTCGATACTTTCTCGAATGTCTCATATTCAAAGCATAAAGACATTCATTATTGTTCAATAACATATAAGCATAAATAAACCATTTCAAATACATTTATTTGTATATAAACTTACCTCGTATAGATTCGGATTGACAGAATCATCTACTCGACGACTTTAGACTTTCCCTGATCTAATTCTGTTTTCTTTATTTCTTGATCTATATAAATTCAAATTTCACTCTTTTATTTACCAAATCATTCAAATCAATCCACAAACACACATTTAGGGCATTTTACATATTAGCCCTTACATTTTCACATTTTAACACTTTAGTCCCTATTTCACAAAATCACAAAATACACAAAATTTCTTTATACTTAGCTGAATGTTCATAGTACTCATACAAGTCCAGATATTTCATTTATTTCACATTTTAGTCCCTCAAGTTACAAATTTCACAATTTAGCCCATTTTACTAAAATTCATGAAAAATTCAAAGGCAAAACCTAGTAATCTAACACATATCTTTCATATACTATCATCAAACTTCACAAAGCTCACATTATAAAAAATGGCATAACTCAAAATCATCAATAAAATCAGAAATTGAGACATGGGCTTGTTAGGTTACTAAGTAATGATCACAAAAACGTAGAAATTATCAAAAACGAATCAAAACACATATCTTAATCAAGCAAAGTCTTTTTTGAACCCTAACTTGTGTTTATCTTCTTATTTTATTTATGTTTTTTGGCAAAGTGATGAACATATGAAGAAAAATTATGTTTTGTTCTATTATAATAGGTTTATTTACCTATTTACAAATTTAACCTTTATTATAACATTTAATAAACACATAATATATGGTCATTAATGTCCATTAACCCTTTAAATGGTCTAATTGCAACATAAGGACCTTTCAATTAAGAAGACATAGCAAATAAGCACTTTAACAAATGGAAGGCCATTTTTACATTTTACGCGATTAGGTCCTTTTATCAAATTGAGCACACAAACGATTAAATTTTCATACAAAACTTTCACACATGTCAATTCACTTATTATAAGCACAAAAAATAATATCAAAATTTTTTTGACTCAGATTTGAGGTCCTGAAACCACTATTCCAACTAGGGTCTAAACTGGACTGTTACAAAATTTCACACTTTGATCCTAACACTTTTCAAAACCTTACAATTTAAAATATACTCATGATAAATATTTCTTAATATATCAACCGTTTCAACTCCCTTCGAAATCCAACTACCTCTTCTACTAGCATTGATAAATCACATTTTATTTACTTTGAAAAAAAATTTCATATTTAGGGATGTTACAAAAACGAGTATTAGTGAAAGTAAAAACAATATTAGGAATGTAACATCCCGAAATAGGGCCTAAACGGAACAGCGGTTGCGAAACCACAAATTCGAGGTATAAAAATTTATTTTATTATTATTTTGAGGTTCATGATATGATTGCATGATTGTGTGAAAATTTCGTGATGAAATTCTATGCATAAAGTGCTTAAGTTGAGATTAGGGACTAAATCGAATAATTTGCGAAACTTGCATTCTAGAAGATTTTAGTATGAAATTGCTTTGGAATATTAATTAGGAGGGTTTAAATAACAATTTGACCAATTTCTAAGTTCATGGACAAAATAGGACATGGATGGAATTTTTGAAAGTTTAATAAGGAAGGGCATTTTGGTCATTTGGATATTAAATGAAATAAAAAGGGAAAAATAACACAAAATTCATCATCTTCTTCATTAGCACGAAATTTCAAGGGTTCTCCATATCTAGGGTTTGTTTCAAGCTTTCAAGCTCCATAGTAAGTGATTCCAAGCCCCGTTTTTAATGTTCTTTACGTTTTCAGAGTCCCGGTAGCTCGATAAAGCTTATGCTAGCAATAATTTAAGTTAGGGTTCATATTTGGAAAAATACCCATAGGTGAAAAGTGTTTATTTTGATGTTTTATGATATAATATGATGTTTTAAATTATGTTAGACAACTTGTGCTACTCGGTTTTAAGTGAAAACGACTAAAATGGCTTAATCGGTAAAAATACCTAATAGTCATAAGTACATGTTAGAGTGTGAATTTGATGTTGTCATAGAAGGGAAAAATGATCAGCATGTCATAAAACATAAGAAAATAAGATGAAGTTTAAATTACGAGCCTTGGGGCAAAAGTGTAAATATGAAAAAGTTTAGGGGCAAAAATGTAATTTTTCCAAAGTTTGGGTCAAGAACTGTTTTGATAAATATGAATATTAAATAAGTTAAATTTGCTATTATAGATCAAGAAGAGCGAAATTCGAGAGTAGATCGGGGAAAAGAAAAAGTAAAGGACTAAATTGTAAAGTTTAGTCACATTTTGTATCGAGGTAAGTTTACAGTAAATAAATGCAATATTCTTTTATTTTACATTATTATTGTCAATTTCCAGCATTTATATACTTATTTTTTTTAGAATATTTAAAGTCGAATTAAAGGCAAAGTGACAGAGAAAAAGCATTAGGAAGCCCCGTTTGAACCTTAGGAATGTTAGGATATTGGGGTTGACAGGAAAGGACAGGACAGAAATGAGCCATGTAAGTCCATATCAGATATATGGCTTTGGAGAGAGGAATGAGCCATGTAAGCCCATCTTAGACATATATATGGCATTGGAGACAGGAATAATTCATGTAAGTCCATGTCGAAGACATGGCATTGGCAGGATATTGATAGACAGCAACGACCATAGTATCCTTAGTATTCCGACTGGTTCAACGGGTCATTGTACACGTTAAATTACAGTGAATTATCAGCAAAAGGGAAGGTAGATTATATTTATGAATAGTGAAAGGTCAGGTAAGAAAGAAGGTAAGTGAGTAAAGAAAAAGGTAGAAAATGAGAAGTAAAGAAAGTTTATGAGGCTAGGTGACATTATGTATAATTATTCATTATGTTGAATGTTGTCATTTATTTACTTGTAAGCTTACTAAGCCTAGTGCTTACTCTCTTTATTTTCTTTTTCTTATAGTTTTTATCAAGCCACTCGGGGATCGAAGGAAACGTCGGAGACCCGATCACACTATCGAAGAAATCACATTGGTATAGTTAGACGTTTTGTTTTGTGTATGGCATGTATAGGAACTTGGTTTCTTTTGATATGATATGATCAATGAATGATGTGTAAATACTTGCTAGTGATTAGCTAATAGAATGGCTGATGATATACATGTTTAATAGTATGTATGATTAAGTAGTAACTATCACATGAAAACTATGAAAAATGTGAAAGTAACTTAAAAACGGATTCAAGTATCAGAAATAATGTGACTTTGAAAAATCACAAAAATATTGTAGAGATATGGTTTGATGGTGAATAATATATGAAATTAAATCTATTTGTGTCTATTTTCATATGGAATAAGAAAAACAGGTAAAGGTTTTGTATTTTATAAGATATCAGAGTTTTAGTGAAATAGGGCCAGAGCGATTTCTGGATCCCCTGTTCCAAATTTGGAAATTCACCATAAATGTTAAAAAAATAAATATGTGGTTTACTTTATATGGTTAGAATTCTTATTGAATCTAGTTTTAATAGAAACAAACGGTATAGTCATATGAATTTTGTACAGGGAGAAAAGTGGTTCGTAGTAAGTAGAGGTCAGTGTAGTCAAATTCTAAAATAGGGGTAACATTAACTAATAAACTGTACTAATTGGCTAAGTCAAAAATTCTAGAAAACAATTAGTAGATATATATATATGAGTCTAGTTTCAGCAAAAATTTACGGATCTTAATTTTGAGTTTTGAAACTCGAGAAATGAATTTTTAAGCAACCATGACGCAGAAAAATAGTTTATTCCGAAAATTAAAATAAGTGGTTTAGAGTTGTTTAAAAGGTAAGATAAGTTTAGTAACACCTCAAGCTTGACTCTGGTGACGGTTTCGGGCATAGGGGCATTACAAGGAAGACCGATAAACCTTGGCACATTATTTCTAGGTTGGATAGAGGCTTCAACATAAGCAACGAATCTGAGAAAAACTTCTTTGGGCATGAAAATTGTTGAAAGTTCAACAATGATCCTTTCAAATTGTTTGGATTTCCTATTAGTCCACAATACATGAAATCTTTCTCTGGCATGTGTAACAGTAGCATGAATTTGTCTGTTGATAGCATAACTTAAATCACCATCATCATCATTGGAAGGAACAAAGTCGAATTGTGGGATAAGGTTGTGTTGGAAAAATTCAGTTTAAGAAAATTTTTTATTGTAACAGTAGAAGTTTAAAAAAATTCTAAACCGAGCTGATTTATGATATTTATAACAAAATTTTTTTACTGAAAAGTACTTGTCTTTGTGCAATACAAATTTGAATTGTTCTCAGCTTTCAACTGAACAACCTTCTTTGCTATCATCATACCCTAAATTGCCCCGAGTGTGAGCTCAAGCAGCATGAATCAAATACAAAACAAGAAACAATTTTATTACTTTCAGTAGGAAAATAATTCTCTTTATAGAAATTGGTAGAAATTGTAATTCCCAAAAACTGGAATTTATTCGAAGAAAATAAATTCTCACTACTTTTTGGTAGAATAACAATATATGAGAACTTGTATAAATACCTCTACCAATGCCATCTCTTTATAAGGAAAGATAGGAGAGTCAAGGTTGAATAAGAATTACACAAATAATATTTATTAAATAGAAAACACATCCTTACTCTAAGTAGAGTAGGGGTGGGAAACACACTCTAGATAATAACACTAGGGTTGTCGCCCCTCTCATGTAAAATGAGGGGGGTTTAGGCCTTTCCTGTATTGAGTCTAATTATATGTGCTTCTTGAACTTTGACCTAGCACTTTATAATTTAATTCAACTCAATATTTATTTTTTGATTCCCAAAATAAATATTGTTTATTTAATTAATTTAATTAATCAAATTAAGAAAATTAATTTTCAAATTAAATAATTTTCTCAACCCTTCTAATTCTATTAAGGTCCAGATAATTTACCGTAAAAGAATTTATGAGGAAATATATTTAATTTTCATATTCGACAAATTCATAATGACTGATTGATTTAATTTCATTTTTGAAATTTAATTATTTAATTATAATTAATTAAATAATAATTTAAAAACCTCAAATTATTTCTCAAGTAATTTCTATACTTAGTGAGAAAATGCATTCATTTGTGAATGCAACTCATTTCTCTAATTTCATTATTTCCATTCATTTTTGTTCATTTAGTTCTCTATCCAATTCATTTCTAGTTTCAACGAGCTAGCAGAGGGACTGATTTAACATATATAATGTAACACCCCAAACCCAGCCCAGCCATTATGGCCAAGTCTGGTGTGTCACATTGAAGTGTTTTTTGAAAACCATGTTTTCATTGAAAACCCTTCTTGATGTTTAGAAACTTTTACTGTTTAAACTTGTAAACCTTTATAGTGGCAGAAACATGTTATATTAAAAATAGTTAAGTATCGAAAAATCAAACCTTCTTTGTTATGGCTTAAAGTGAATGGATACTACGCACCAGGTAGGATTCAAGAAAAGAGGAGGTGAGTCAATTAGACTGCTTAAGTGTCTATTTCTTCCATGATCCAATCCTAGACATGCACACATCCATTGCCACACTTTAAGCTTATTACTTGTCCACGAACAACAAATTAAGTTTAAGTCTATTTAAAATATTTATTTCCTTTGAAAATATTTACGTTGCGGAAGCTTTGCTCGGTTATCTTGATATTTTGAAAATAAGTAACTTTTATAAAACGCGCCCTAGAGCTAACCAATTTTAAGGAATCAATTTAAGTGATGTGAATCTCAAGTTGAAACGATTTAAGTAATTTAAAAACCCAAAATAAAAATAATAGAGCGGCCTTATTACAACTTTAACCAAAATAGAATAATCAAAAATAAATGCGAAATTTAAAAGGAAGCTAATTGAAATTTATTTAAAAACCAGAAATTTAATCTTCGTGGCCACTCTGAATCCTGCTCAGCTCCAAGTCCACCAACTAGGGCTCACCTGCAAGGATGGAAGAGAAGGGAGGTGAGTTTGGAAAACCCAGTGTGTGTGGAAAACCCATCCAAAGCCCAAGTCAGCTCAAGCCCATTGGGCCTAAGCCCTATTCAGATAACAGCGGGTACTGGGCCGAAGCCCTTTTCAGAATACAGTAAACTAGGCCTTAGCCCATTTTCAGACAACAGTATGGCCCATAGGCCCATTCCAGAACAGAACAGACATATTCGTGTACGCAAGCCCAACCCAGGCTATAACCAACCGCTACACTCCACCCGTACCAGCCCTACACTCCATGTAGGGAATAGCTCAACCCACCCAGCCCTACACTCTACAGTTGCAGCATTGCTGCTCAGATATCAGTAGTTTAGGCAAAGCCACCAGTACGTGGACAAGCCACTTTCAGTACTTCCTCCATCAATAACCCAGTCCCATGCATCAGATGATAATAACATGGCATGCAGTAAATAGTAACAGTCAAACATGCATTCAGGTCAACCTTAACCCTAGGGGTATATCAGTAATTTTACTCCTAGGGGTAAATCTGTAAATTTTTCACCTATAAAGGTATTTCAATAGTTTTATCAGTTTTAAGGGTTCTCATGAATGTTACGGTCCTTACTAGCCCATTTGTCATCGCAATAATTTATTTATCTCAATTTCACAATTTTAGCCATTGGACCCTAAAACCCCTAATGGGCCCTATAGTGTCCACTAGCAATTTAAGCCCATTTAATTCAAGTTTTATGACCAGTTTACCGGTTTAAGCAGTTTCAATTCTACAGTCTAACAGAACATACTTATTTCCTTTTTTTTATTTCTTTACCCGTATGGGCCCGTAAGCCCATTGGGCCCAGTTTTAGCCTCTCGAGGCCCAATTACTGAAGTGCACGAAATTTCACACACGACTAACTTACCACTTTGCGATTTCAGATCTAATGATTTCGAAATGTCTTGTGAGCACTCGCACACTCACAAGCCCACAAAATGCCAGAATTTTGGTATTTCGGCTTTTACCGAATTGAACTATGAGAGGGTATTCGATACACACCTGATTTAGAATGGTACGTTGGCGAGATCCACACACACGAACTGCCTACAATTGGATTACTACCACGTCAATCTAAATATCGAAAACAAACTACATTTTTAACCCCTTACCATATTCGGCCAACAAAGCCTTAGATCCCAGAGTTCTTTACCTTTTGCCGAAATATGGGTTAGTTCTGAAGAGCCAACCGAATTAGTCTTCAAGCCCTTTTTTGTACGTCTCCTTACTCACGCTAACGCTTACACAACCAAATAGAAAGAGGCACAAAACCCTTAGTCCAAAACGCTAGCCACCCATAAGGGTTTCGGCTTTTCGTAACTGCCGAAATAAAGAAATAGTTTCGAAAACTTACCACCGTTTCCTTCAGCCAACGATTCCACTTTAGTTCTTATTCGATTCTGATGTAGATCTAACCTTCAAACCCTAGCAGAAGTCAGTCCTTTCCTGGTCTATAGATTCGACTATACCCCTAAACTATGGGGTTTTCGGCTTTTTGAAACAGGGAAGAAGATGAGATATGAGAGTTTTGTAGTGGCTTTGTCAACAAAACTTTAGGGTTTAGAAGAAGAAAGAATAAGCCACAAGATGGAGAAGAATTAGAGGGTTTGGCTAGGAGAAATCGGCACAGAAGAAATATAGGCTTTTGGGATTTCGGCTTTTGTGTATAAATCTTAGGAACGAATGATTAGAAAGTGGAGATGAGTAAAATAGCAGAAGGATTTGGCTATGGAGGAAAAGAAGAAGAGAAAGTAGATGATGAGAAAAGAAAAGAAAAGAAAAGAAAAGAAAAAGAAAAAACTGAATCCTAAAGGCCAAATATACGGCACTTATTAGCTATGGCCGAGTGAGTGTATTTCGGCATAAGAATTCTTCCTAAATTTCAATTCCCTGAATTGCTCCTTGATTTTTGGCCATATTCAATGTTTGAATTCCATTCAAACTCTTGACCGATCAGCCCACCGTTTGCACCGCCTCAGGCATGCTGCCAAGAGTCCCAATCAGACCCCAACTCCTTCCCCACGCATGCAGCAAAAATCCCAACCTTGTGTGCACGAGATGAAGCTTGAACCCCAGGCCTCCGTCCGCCTTGCACCCGAGCTACTAGCCACTGTACCACGTTTTCTCCCTTACTAATATATGGTTACAATTAATTATAAACCTTACCTGCTTCAGTTCTGGCCTGCTTTAAAAATAAAACAGAATTCGTCCGCGCAAGGACTCAAACCTGCACCCTCTCTGCATGCCCAGCACGCTGCTGCCACTGCGCCATAGGCACTCCTTGTAGTATAACTCGGTTGCAACTATTCTTGAACCTTACTTTAGTGCGATTTGGCTTCTAAAATAAAAACAAGCATTTGTGTGCGCCAACCCTCGAACCTAGGAACTATACCACACTCCCAACGCCTCTACCACTGGACCGAGCTTCCCTTTGTGTTACATTTTAACCCCAACTATATATTAGGCTTCCCTGCGTCGTTCCCTGATATTTAGAAAAATAAAACACTTTTGCACATGCTGGGAGTCGAACCCCAGCTCTCCTTCCCACTACCTAGCATGCTAACCACTGGGCCAGGTACACTTCTTCATGCCCAATCTTGCCCAATTTATTTTATAAGCCTTATGCCCAGATTCCCTCTATGAGGCAAAAATTAAAACAATTTTTCTCCTAGAGTTTAAACCCCAAAACAACAATACTTTTATAAATATATATGTATTTTTTTCTTTCCTATCTAATAATAAAAATTTTATAAATATATTTAATAATAAAAATTTCAAATATCACTAATACAGTAAATAACAATAACATTCATAAAATTTTTCAAACATACATACAGTAATATTTTTCTAATAATAATAATTTTATCTCATAATACTAATTAAAATTTGATAAAAATTTAAAATATCCGTAATAATAAATACAGTAAAAAATTTTCTAGTAGTAATTTAATTCAAAATTTTTCCTTAAACGATAATATTTAAAACTTCTTAATTATTCAGGTTTTCTTCTATCCGAATCCCAGACTCAAAACCCAACTCTTCTAGGCCCCAAATTCAGGGTGTTACATATAATTTGTAACGCCTCGATTTTTGGTCCCAGAAGTATTGGGCCCTGAGTCTGGGTTCAGGTGGAAAACGGCCCGAATAATTCAGATGTTATTATTATTATTTCATATGTTTAGTTTAGTAATTAAATAAATTATGAAGGGTTTATGGTGTAGGAAAAAAGGCCTAAGAGTAAATTTAATTGAGGCAATTCCTGAAATTTAATTTTGGGAGAGAGGGTTCTGGCGATATGGGCTTTTAAATTTGAGGTGGTAAATAGGACACAAAAAGATCTGTGGTAAAGTGGCATGTGGCTCCACGTAGGTGTTTGGGGAGTGACATGTGGATGTTTAGGGGGAGCCAGAGTTCAAGTCACAAGGTAAGTGTATTGTTACTTTTATTTTTTTGTGCATGTGCCGGGCATGTGATAGAGCTTAAGTGGAAATTCGGTTAGGGCTTTAGGAAGGTTGGGCCGTGGGTCTGAATGGCCATTAGGGTAAGCTTTATTTTCTTTTTGTTTTACTGAATTAGGGTTACCCACCTAGAGCCTTCCCTTTCATTCTATTCTCTTCTCAGTATCTCAAAAAGCCGAAAAATGAAAAGTTAGATCTCCTGAGTGCTGAATTCTTCCTTCTCTTCCCCTCTCTTCTTCTATTTTCTTTTTCTCCTTCTTTTCTTCTCTAGCCGAAACATTCCTACCATTCTACTCATCTCCTCTTTCATTCCCATTCTTTTCTAAACCTCTATAGCCGATTTCCATAAAAGCCGAAATCTCGAAAGTTGTTTCTTGTGTCGATTTCTCCTGGCCAAAATTCTCGTATTTTCTTCATTTCTTTTGGCCTATTTTCACATTCTCTGAACCTCAACCCCTGTCGACAATACCACTGCAAAATCACCATACCAAATCATCTTCCTCTTCACAGTTCTAAAAGTTGAAAACACCATAGTTTTTAGGGATATATAATCGAATCTTTAGATCTCTAAGATTCGATTTCTACTAGTGTTTAAGGGCTGGATCTGCATCATATCTGAGTAGAAACTGAAGTGGAATTGTTTTGGTTGAAAGAACCTGTGGTAGGTACTCAGATCTATTCTTTATTTCGGGTTTTAGAAAAGCCAAAATCCCTAAAGGCATAGGGAGGCTGTCGATTGGAGCTTAAGGCTCTAAGGGTTCTAACAATTGATTTGTTTTCGTGTTAGTGTGATCTAGAGGCTGCTGATCGAAAGCTTGGACAAGTGGAACGACTAGATCGAGATCTAGTCACTAGTTTTGGCAAAGGTAGGATCTTAAGGGCCATATGTATTGATGGCTGATTATGGTAAGTAAGTTTATGATGGTTGCCATTGTATTTTGGATCTGATATGTCTAGTGACCGATTGTAGGATATCCTGGGAGATTTCGGTAGCAGTTGTTGCAAATCAAGTGTGTAAACGACACCCACTAGTAGACTAGATCGGCAAAAGCTGAAAAGCCGAAATGCCGAAAAGCCGACATTTCGAGAACTTGCGAGCGTGCGAACGCTCGTGGGATTGTTTGTATTGATAATTTTGGTAACTTCAAAGGTAAGATTGCAAAGTACGCAATTTCGTGCACCTCGATGAATTTGGGCTTCGGTGGGCCAAAATTGGGTAATGGGCTAACGGGACCATTTCGGTAAAAACGTCCGGTAAGTATTCTGAAGACACGTTAATAACTGTAATGATCATGAAACCCTAAAAAGATTGATAAAATTATTGAAATACCTCTGTAAGGTAGAATTACCATAATACCCTTAAAGGGGTAAGTTTACGATTACGCCCCTCGAGGGTAAATAACTGTTCTTACGCTATAATCTGACTGTCTTTCTGAAGCATGCCTTGTTAATTATATATATTCTGCATACATGTCATACTGCATGGGGTTGGGTTTTGTTATGGAGGAAGAACTCGTTCTGGTGGCTGTGCCACATATTCTGATATAAGCAGCTTTGCTGCGGATTATAGTTAGTGCCGTAACCGGTGCTAACACTGTAAGTGTAGGGATGGCGTGGGTGATTTATTCCCCACAGGAAATGTAGGGATGGATGGAGGCAAGTGCAGGGTTGGATGGGGTTATCATGCATTAATCATATGAGACTGTTTTGTTATGGGCCAACTGTATTGAAATGGGCCCAACTGTGTTAATATGGGCAAGGCCCAACATATCTCAACTTGTAATAGGGTTATGGCCCAGATTGACACTGATATGGGCTAGGCCCAGTATACTCTGATACTGTAAGGGGCTATGGCCCAGATTAATATTGATATGGGCTAAGACCCAGTTAACTCTGATTTCTGAATAGGGCTTAGGCCTAGTAGAGCTTGAACTGATTTAGGCTCTAGTTGGGTTTACTTTACACACTGAGTTTTCCAAACTCACCCGCTTTTTCCCATCTTTGCAGCTGAGCCTTAGATCGGTGGACTTAGAGCTGGAGGGATTCAGAGTGGCCATGTGGACTGTTTAAAATAAGTGTTTATACCTTCACTTTTATTTTAGATTATTTCCTTTATGTTTTCGGGTTTTAATTTGTAATAAGGCCGCTTTAATTATTTTTAGTTGTTTTTAGTATGTTTTGTTAGCTTATATATGATATTGTTTTAACTGTTTGAAATTGAATTGCTCTAGGGCACATTTTAAAAAGGTTACTTGATTTCAAAATATCGCGATAACAAAGCAAGGCTTCCGCAATGAAAACGTTTTCAAAATTAATAACTTTTTCAAATGGTTTTAAACGAATTGGTTTTCCCTGAATAATCACTCAGTTAAAGTGTGGCAATGGTTGTGTGCATGTCTAGGATTGAATCCGTGTAGAGCTGGGTACTTAAGCAGTCTAATTGACTCACCTCCTCTTTTTTGGCATCCTACCTGATGCACAGCTTCCATTCACTTTAATCTTTAATGAAGATATTCTTTAAACAATAAGAAAGACTTTAGATAAAACATGACTTTTCTAGTAACGCTTCAATGTGCATGCCGGATTCGGTCGTAACGTCTGGGCCGGGTTTGGGGTGTTACATAATTAGAGCTCAAATAATTTATAATTAAGTTCTATCTTTTTGCCTATTGTTTATAAACTTATTTAGTTACAAAGTCATTCCACTATAGTATCGTGACTAAGCTCTCCCCAATTACATACCATTATGAAAGCTACTTAATAAGTGCTCGTCCAATAATGAAGAAGATAATGACAACAACAATGGAGGTAAAAATACAAATAAAGTTTAGATTTTTATACTTTGAAAAGAAAATGAAACTGAAATATATTAAAGGATTTAGATGAAAATGAAGATACGAAGTAAAGTTTGGGTACCAAAGTGCAAGTAATACAAGAGCTATAGGAAAAAGAAACTAAATTACCAATTAAACCCTAAAAAAATAAAGCAAAAGTAACTACTAAGCTTAAAAGATGAAAGAAAAGGTGGCTTCTTTAAAGTTATTAGCCAAAAGTACTTTTAACTAGCTTAGATACAATATAAATTTTAGACAAAAAAATACCCCTAAAATTTGTGTTTTGACTTGGGTTGATGTTGGACAAAAAACTACTACCTTGTAACAATTTTTCTCCCTGTCCGACAACAATGTCGCAACACCTAGGCTTCAGTGTCACAACACCCTAGATAGTAGCACAAGTGAGGCTCTAGGGGTTCTTGGTGTCGTGACATCCTTTGGTCGATGTTGCGACATCACGACCGTGGAGGCTCAAGGTCACAGTTTTGGCTTGGTGTTGTGAAATCATTCCCTCAATGTCATGACTCTTTTGATAGTAGGCTCCATGTTGATTTTTCCTTGAAGTTTTGCATCCTCAGTGTCACGAAATCCATGGCATTAGTGTAGTGAGACCCATTCTAAATTATGTTTTCCTTGAGGTTGGGCCATTTTTGTTTTCCTACACAACTTAATCACGTCGTTAGGTTCCTCATGGCACTATTTTGCCAATTTGGGTCTCAAAAGGAATAAAACTCAGCCAAAATCATTTATTAATGGTGAAAGCTAAAAATAAACAAAAGCATAGAAAATACACTTAAATTGCTTGAGAATAAGCTCCACGAGTGTATTGGAGAGCTTAATTTGATGTATTAAATTACGATAAATCATTATACTAGAAGCAATTGTCCCTATGCCAATCAAGATATAGAAATAAGATAAATGAGAAAATGGATGAGATAAGACAAAAATTAGGTTTTTAAATAAAATTTGACATGAACCAAATTCATTTCAAAGGTACTATACAAGCCTCTAGAGCAAAGGAACCCATAGAACAACGTATGTAGAGCTTGTCCTTTTTGTTCATGTTCGTATTAGTTCTTATTGTTGGATTTGATGCCCTAAGTGTAGTATTTTCGTCTAAGTACACTTGTAATTTTTTCGAATATATTGGTTAATAAAATTATTCATAAATTACATTAATACTTTTTATATTGTCCTCACATGGTTTTTTCACACAAAATAAAATGGAAGCAAATATTATTCATTGGTTGTCTAATGTTTAATTGATAGTAAGTGGTGTTACGCGGTTAGATCGTAATACATAAAGACAACTTGTATTAGTAGAAGAACCTAAACATGTAATTTGTCTAATCGAAAATGAGAAAATCGATTGAAAGAATGATATGTCAACTATCAAATCTAATTGGGAGATGACTTGTCTTGAGTATCGAAGCGGATGACTCTTAGAATATAGAGACATAAATGTGACTGACTGGACCCATGTAGAATAATTTTGAATCCGTTTATGGATCTATTCTCTTGCAATTTTCATAGTGTGACATACCTAAATCCTGAGTGGATGGCAGACTATGTAGGCGTCGTACACCTTTATGTAAGTAGAAAAGTGAGTTCGAATAGATAAGGAACCAAAAGTTGGTGCGTAGGGTGTACAACTTCTTCAATATGTAGCGTCATTCACAATAGTGGAATTCATAGCCCGAGACATGGGTAAATGTTATCCTCTCATAGGCATTACATGGTTTATGAAAAGTAAATATGGCCACGAGTCGTTTGTCTTTGTGATGGATGACTTGATCACTAGTTGTTAGTTATTGACTTTTCATTAAGAAAGATGTAATGATTATCATGATATAAAATAGGATCATACTAGGAGAACGAATATTATCCTAAAGAGATCAAGGATATACTATGGGCATAACACACTTATGACAAGGTTATTGGACGAGCACTGAATAGTTATTTTCGTAATGGTATGTCATTAGGGAGAGCTCAGTCACGATACTATAGTGGAATGACTTCGTGACTAAATGAGTTTATAATTAATAAACAAAAATATTGCAAGAATAATGATATATGAATTGAAAACATCTTTTACTAAGGAAAGTTCGTGTGTCAATAATATTGCAATGCTATGTTTGAATTGAAAATTCTAGATTATTATTGTACGAATGACATGATTTAGTATATTGAAAAGTGATGAAATAATGATATATAAAATTTGTAAGAATAATGATATATGACTAGTAGCACATGAAATGTTGGATGGTTCAATCATTAATGGCTTGCTATATAATAGCTGAATATATTGAGAATTTGATATAACATGATGTTTTATTAAGTTGGATAATTTGTGAAAGAATGAAAAGGAAGGTAAGTCCATTTGCAAGTAAATACTATGTGCGAGGTATGTTAATTACTTAAATGATGATTATATGATAAATGTATGCTCTTGATAAGAATATGATTTGAATGCTCAATGTATGAAAAATTTATGAAACATTGACATGATTGATAATAAGAGGAAGAAAAATCTTGGTTGAATGAAATAGGATATTCGATGGATTCTTGAAAAGAATTGATGGTAAAAAGAATCTATCTTGGACGGGTGATCCAATCCCTATATAGCCCTCTCGAAGAATATGTGTAAACTTATTTAGCTCAGACGGGTAATCCGAATTAGGTTCTGAATTTAGCCTGGACTGGTAATTCAGATTCGATCTCATTTGAGTATATGTCATTGTAGGGGATTTAGTCTGGACTGGTAATCCGGACAATACTCTATGAGTTTATATTACAGGGGATTTAGCCTGGACTGGTAATCCCGCTGTAAAAAAGGAGGTTTGTGGGAGTGTGCTTTTTAGAAAGGGAAAATACAAATTGACGGACATGAACTTGTAAAGTGATCTAGCCTCCCGAAGAATATGTGTGCAATATGGATTTATCCCAAACGGGTAATTCGATTAGGGTCTGAATTTATCTTGGACTGGTAATTCAGATTCGAGCTCATGAAAGTAATTTTCGTTACAGGGGATTTCGCCTGAATTGGTAATTTCGACATTTACTCTATGAGTTTATACTAAGGGGGATTTAGCCTAGACTGGTAATCCCGCCATAAGATGCGAGGTTCGCGAGAATGCGTACTTGAAATGATCATTTGTACGATTTGATGGTACATGGGATATCCATCGAAATTTCTGAGAAAATTCAACGGGATTAATATGAGAAATGAAGAAAAAGGGTTTTTTCCGAGACAAACTTATTTTTGTTATAAGATAATACTATGATGTATATGATTGCCACATTTGGACGAGTGGTGGTGCTAAGAGTAGCACAGGTACGTACTCGAACCGACGTGTTGGACATGGGAAATGAAATGGACTTGTGGTAAGAATGCAAATAAATGAGTGATACATATGAGAATAATTTTTATGGCAATCTTATGATAGTTATCATTGTATTGCACTAAAACAGCTTTGGACAGCAGCAATAGTACAACTTTGAAAATCCACCAAAAATTGTGGAAGTTGAATTAATGACTGAATTAAATATGAAATGAAAGCTTATTGAGTCTAGTTTCACATAGAAGAAATGGTATAAGCAAAAGAATTTAATATTATGAGATATTTGAATTCTTTTGAGATAGAGTTAGAATGAGTTCGGAATCCCCTGTTCTGACTTGGGAAAATCACTAGAAATTATACAAAAATAATTATGAGTTAGAATTCATATCACTAAATCCTTAAGGAGTCTATTTTCAAGATAATCAGATGGGAACATTTCTCGAATCCCGTACTAAGATAAATAAATATTTGTGAAGAAAGGTCGAAGCTGTCAAACAGTGAAACAGAGGAGACTTTAAAGAATAAACTGTACTTATTGGCTAGACAAAAATTCGGAATATTTTATGGTGAGAAGATATGTGAGTCTAGTTTCAGGGAAAATTAGAGGATCTTAATTTGGAATTCCGTAGTTCTAGATATAAATAATTTTGTGAATGTGACTCGAGAAAATAACTTAACTTGACTTTGAATAAATAAAGAGAAATTGAAAAATAGCATGTTAATACATTGCTTATTATTTTTCATACGAGCTTACTAAGCGTAAAGCTTACTCCTTCCTTTGCTTTTCCTTAATGTTCTAAGGTTGGCTCGGGGTTGGAAATCGTCGGAGGTAGCATCACACTATCAAGCCAATACCATCGGAGTATTGATACATATGTTAGAAATTTCAAGTGAGTGGCATGTATAGAGACCTAGTTTTATGACATGAGTTATTATGATTTGGCTAAATGTATTGGTCTATATCGAGCTATTGTATATGGCCATAAGATGTGGCTCATATTGATTATGGTTTGTAAGTCTAGCTAATCATGTCATGTTTTAATGCATATGATGGGATAATTTGAATATGTTGTTTGACATGCATGTTTGGTAATATGATATATGTGTTGGATGTATGCTCTATGAACAATTGAGGTGGTCATAGTCATGAAGTAATTGTACGTTATGAAAACAATGTGATAATGGTTGAACACGAGTGCTTAATGGATAAGTTAGTAACCATAGTATAATGGTAAAAGTGGTCATCAATATGACAAGTCTTATGAATGTGAATTAAGGAATCTAAACTTGGTATTTCATGAGTAGATGTATTCCATGTAAGAGGACATGTAAATGATATGAATATGTCTTGATAAAGAGTGTTTAATCACTAAAGTGAAGCCATGATTTGTGGCTTTAATGCGTATAAGGTTGTAAGGGTTTATGGGTAACATGAAGACTTGGAAAATAGCCTAAGTATTGACTACACGGGTTGAGACATGGCCGTGTGTCTCAACTGTGTGAGGGACACAGCTTGGTGACATGGGCGTGTGGCCCGGCCGTGTGGTTCAATTTGTTGATGATGCTATAAACAGAGAGTTACAAGGCCTGAGGACACGGGCGTGTTGATGGCACACGAGCGTGCCCCTGTGTCCACACGGGCGTGTGACCCTATTTCATGGGGAAATTTCTTAAGTTGTCTTGAAACTTCCCAAAGTTCTCGGTTTAGTCTCAGACCATTTTTAATGCATGTTTTGGGCGTCGTAGGCCCATAATAGGGACACTATGAATATTTTAGATTGGTTTTAATTTGGAATGAATTTTTATGGCCCGGTTTGCATGATTGTTGCATTTAAGTTCAATAATGCCTCGTACCTTGTCCTGGTCTCGGGTACGGGTAAGGGGTGTTACAAATTTGACCTTGTACTTATCAATTGTTCAATCTTCTTTCATTTTTTGTTTGAAAATCCATTTAGAATTTAGTGGTTTAATTCTCCGAGGTAGATCCACTAATTCCCACGTATGATTTTTCATGATGGAATCAATTTCACTCTTGATAGTATTTTTCCAAAAAAAATGGTTTCAGATGAGCAGAAAGCTTCACTATAAGTTCGAGGTTTAGTCTCTAGCATATAGGTTAGAAAATCTGATCCAAAGGACTTTTCCACCCTTACCCGTTTACTTCTTCTTGGCTCCGCCTTGACTTCAACCTTTTGTTGAAAGTCTTGACTATCGATAGTCTCTGAAGTTTGTTTAGATGAACTTGACCCATCTATCCATCTACTCTAGTCTTACAAGGGAATATATTTTCAAAGAATGACGCATTTTTAGATTCCAATATCGTATTCTTGTGAATTTTAGGATTATTTGGTTCATGTACAAGAAACTGATATGCATTGCTGTGGCGTGCATAACCAATGAAAATACAATCTATCACTTTAGGACCTATTTTCATTTGCTTTAGCAAAGGAACCATTACTTTTTCAAGACACCCCCACACTTTTAAGTAGTTGTAGAAATGTTTCCTACCCTTTCATAATTCATATGGTGTCTTGTTCTTTTTCTTGCGGGGCACCTTATTTAAAAGGTAATTCGCTAATAAAACAACTTCCCCCTATATTTTTTTGTAACAACCCATAACTTTCTAGCATTGCGTTCACCATTTCCTTTAGGGTTTGATTTTTACGCTCTACTACTCCTTTGGACTAAGGAGAGCATGGTGGTGTCACTTCATGAATAATACCATATTGTGCACAACATTTACCAAATAGTTCAACATATTCACCATCACGGTCACTTCTCACCCTTTTAATTCTTTTATTAATTTGGGTTTCAACTTCCTGCTTATAGAGAACAAATTTCATCTTTGCTTTTAAGCAATTATACATAGCAATATTTTGTGCTATCATCAATGAAGGTAATAAAATATTTATTCCTTCCTTTAGTTTAAATAAACTTTAAGTCAAAAAGATCACTATGTATTAGATCAATTGATTCGGTATTTCTTTCAATAGATTGAAATGAAGACCTTATTAGTTTTGCCTCAACACACGTTTCACATTTATGATTATAAATAATGTGAAATAAAGGAATGTGCTCTAAGTTAATTAATCTACATAAATTATTAAAATTAACATGTCCAAGCCGACCATGCCATAAATCAAATGACTCAAGCATATAAACAGAAGAAGAAGCATCATTCTTATTCATAGTATTAGCTTTTACAGAGATATCATTGAGTTTCCACAAATCATTTAATACACATCCTCCCCTACAAATGTCCCCCTTTTGACAAAACTAACTTCTGGGATTTAAATACCATCCTAAATCCATGCATACTTAGGAGGGTCCTAGAGACAAGATTCTTGTATATGTCAAACACATATAACACATTCAGAAGTTTCAAATCTTTTCTAGAAGTCAACTTCAAAATCACAATGCCTTTCCCCTTGATCTTCAAAATAAATCTTCGACAGGAGTTTGATCGGTTAATTCAATAAGAAATGGGGGTTAGCGCTCGATTTCGTTGGTCCCATCCAATTCAAGTGCATGCAATTGGATTGTTTCCTTATTCAATGAAGGAATTTTTAAGTTCAACCAACCTATTTTCAAAATAGGAAGTGGATAAATAAAAATTTTGGGAGAGTCTTTCATTTGTCCATCATTATAGGCAACACCATCCATATTATCTATGGAATTGGAACCCGAACTCTATTTATGATTCCTTATTTCTATCTCATTAGCCTTGTTTCAATTTCATTTCATATTTTATTTTAGCATATCGATTTTTTTTT
>NC_053428.1:46779416-46858057 GCF_007990345.1 Gossypium hirsutum
GCCTTCGTAGTCAATACAACACAACAACCATTTCAAAATCGAACTGAGACCATTCATCATCATAAAAAAATATAATTCTTTTGTAGGTAGAGACCATTTAAATGATTATTCATCTCTTTACCCAAACATAATAGAATCAATAGTCAACCGAAATCCTTAACTACCTTCTATTTCTTAAATCCGCTAATACAGACCTACATGCAAGAATTCCAATTTCTAAGACTTAAACCTCAGTCTCTCCCATTCATTCATGAACATTCCTTAATCTTTCTCTCTTCCGTGGCAAACTAGAGAAAAGAAGAAGAACAGAAAAATAAAAGAATCATCCCCGGAGAAGAATGCTTCTCCTATAAATATATAGTCCCTCCGTCCCTTTTCACCCAAACCAATTCACAGCCACTTGGAAAAACCTTAATCATCATGTCTCCCAATAATATATACTTAGTTCATAACTAACAAAACTATGGTTGAAGTCCAACCTTTTCCAAAATCAATCCGCTAATTTAACATTAATTACAAAAAGAACCTGCCAGATTAGAAAACTTCTCAATTAAATCCGCAAATCACCTTTGCAACCCAATACTTAACGAATTTGAGTGTGACATGATTAAGGACCACGAATGATGTATTATTGTAATTTAATCATGATTGATGTTTGAATACATGTGAAAATGATTATTTTATTGTGAACCTGATTGTGGTTGCTTTGACAATGAATGTAGCAACATATATATTAGACCCATCGATTGGGTTGAGCAAGAGGTGTTACACTTATAATTATTTAATTGAATCTTCTATAAATTTACACAACACTTACCACTATCACTGTTATGTTTTCTAAAGTATTATTGACAATTTAATCACTTTAAGACTTGTTCATGGAACTCACTTATAATCATTTATGTGATCACTTGTTCATACTTTATATTTAATTACTATTTCTTATTTCTCTAGTTTTATTACTTGTTATTTACTTCACTTGTCACATAATGATTTCTATCTCAAAATCACTTACTCTCACACCTTACACTTTTGAATATTATTTACTTTAGTCCTTCTTTTAAACATATTATATACACTTAACTTATTAACACTTCTACTTTCTCATGTCACAAAATAAATCACTTTTTAAATTATTATAATTTCCAAATATTAATTTTTTCATGAATTCTTTTACACTAATATTATTTTTAATTAATTTTCACATTCTCTGCACTTAATTTATAGCATGTTTCAATTTAATCCTTTGATAAATAAATAGAGTTCATATGAGTATTTAACTCTCTTGGCTAGATATCATTTACTTTGCTTCACTTCTCTTTCTTTTAGACCTTTTTCATTTCCATTCCTTTTTCTATAATACTTTCATTACCTTTTTCTCTTTTCTCTTGATGAACACCTTAAGAAAATAATTAAAATCTAGACTAAGAATCTCTTTCTTATATTTCTACTCCAATTAAACATAAAACCCATCAGAAAATATATTCTTACCATATCTCTTTAATCTCTTCACTCTCTTTTCAACTTTTTTCACTTCCAACTCTAAATTTCTTGATTACAAAATGCTAAACAAGCTCTCTAAAGTCTCTACTTCACTTTTTCTTTTTGCTAGCTATAGAAAATCTCCAGATTCTAAGGTGAAATTTAAAGAAAAATGACCAATTTGTAAAGAAGCCAAAGCTTTTCTTTTTTTTTCCTTCTCTTTTACATTGGAAAAAAATGGAAAAGTATGGTACCATTTCTCCATCTTTCCATAATATTTATCTATTATAAAATAATTAAAATATTAATAAAAACCTTAACTTTATAATTAACATCCACATTTTCCCTCAACATCCAAGGGCCATAATCATGACAACACTTTCATGAATTAATAAATAAAATAAAAATAAATATCTTTGATCCAATGGTTAGAATTTCTTCTTTATTTCCCATAGAATCTAATAGCCATAAACATCGCAACAGTTCTTTTTTTTCTATTTATAAATTTCATAATTATTCATTCCAACAATAATCCTTTTGCCCTTAAACACTCTATAATTCTTCCATTGAGTAATTATCCACTTTTAGTAAATTACACTTCTTGTTCTTCCCTTTTTTTCCCACTAATTCAATTTTATCCTTTTGCATTTTAAATTTGTAACACCCCTAACCCATATCCGTTGCCGGACTAAGGTTAAAGGTATTATCAGACAAATCGAAGCATTTTGCAAATAGTTTAATAACTTCATCCACAAATATAGTCAAACATCATTATATTATCCCTTATATAGGTCATCAAGACCTTAAATCATGCTTTGGAAAGGGGTCGGGACTAGACCAAACTCATACAAAATTTTTCAAAACTTAAACATTTTACAAAGTTGTATAGGTCACACGCCCATGTGAACAGGTCGTGTGCCTCACACGACTTTAGACACGCCCGTGTGTCTAGACCGTGTCAAAACAGGACATACATACTGACTTGTCCACACGGCCACAAGACACGCTCGTGTGTGCGACCGTGTGGTCTGCTCAGGCTCATTTCGAAATGGCCCTCGAGCAACACGGCTGAGACACATGCCCATGTCCCTGCTTGTGTAGGCCAAAAAAAGGCCATTTACAAGGCCAACTTGCCACCAATTAAGGGTCCTCCCTACAATTATCCAATAGGCACAAATTGCACATCAAATTTCAACCATTTCACAACCATTTATACCAATTCATTATCCACATATTTCATGTTTGAAACACATATCAAATTGTATCATTCCATAAGCCAAATACCTAAAAACATATGATTTATAACCTTAATATCCATCATTCAATCTCATGCAATAATCTTACCTTTTCTCCAAATAAGCACAATTCAAAAACTTACCAATTTGACCAATCTCTTTGTCCATTCATGAACACATTAAACATACCACTATTGCATCACATAACATTTACCAAAATCAAGCCATAATTTCAACCATAATTAAGCCATATCATATGGTTAAATATACACTTCACAAAACATATTCAACTACCTCTAGCCTATACATGTCATACTTTAATATATACATTTTCAAAAGGTACCAAAATATAGTTCGATAGTGTGGTGACGATCCTCGATGATCCCCGAGCTCTCGATAGCTACGATATCTATAAAACAATGCAAACACACACAAAGTAAGCTTTCAAAAGCTTAGTAAGCCATTTACAAATAAACTTATCAACTTAAGCATATAAACATCATAAAATACATATACTTCATCGCCAAGCTAACATATACCACATAGTTCACATATAATTCACATATTTCCAATTCATTTGCTCATATAACATATTTTCTCATAATTATATCATATGTTCACAAAGGTACATGTGCTTAACTTTCATTCTTAACATAGTGTACAATTCAAACATACCTGAATTGAATACGCATTTCATATAATCATTCGTATCTCGAAATGCCCGTTGAATCGTTCGGAATCATAAGGATACGCGGATAACTCGAAAAGCTTGTACAATGTAAACGTCCCAGACATGGTCTTACATGTAATCAAATTCAATGCCACTGTCCCAGACAGGGTCTTACACAAAATCAAGTACAACGCCAACGTCCCAGACATAGCCTTACACGTAAATCATAAGTCGATGTCAACGTCCTAAACGTGGTCTTACACGATAACACATATCGGATCCTATGTCATGACATATGTATCCTAATTATTTCTAAGGTTCGTACAGGGCTTTTCGGACATTGAAACTTTGTCGATACTTTCTAGAATGTCTCATATTCAAAGCATAAAGACATTCATTATTGTTCAATAACATATAAGCATAAATAAACCATTTCAAATACATTTATTTGTATATAAACTTACCTCGTATGGATTCGGATTGACAGAATTAGCTACTCGACGACTTTAGACTTTCCTCGATCTAATTCTGTTTTCTTTATTTCTTGATCTATATAAATTCAAATTTCACTCTTTTATTTACCAAATCATTCAAATCAATCCACAAACACACATTTAGGGCATTTTACATATTAGCCCTTACATTTTCACATTTTAACACTTTAGTCCCTATTTCACAAAATCACAAAATACACAAAATTTCTTTATACTTAGCTGAATGTTCATAGTACTCATACAAGTCCAGATATTTCATTTATTTCACATTTTAGTCCCTCAGGTTACAAATTTCACAATTTAGCCCATTTTACTAAAATTCATGAAAAATTCAAAGGCAAAACCTAGTAATCTAACACATATCTTTCATATACTATCATCAAACTTCACAAAGCTCACATTATAAAAAATGGCATAACTCAAAATCATCAATAAAATCAGAAATTGAGACATGGGCTTGTTAGGTTACTAAGTAATGATCACAAAAACGTAGAAATTATCAAAAACGAATCAAAACACATATCTTAATCAAGCAAAGTCTTTTTTGAACCCTAACTTGTGTTTATCTTCTTATTTTATTTATGTTTTTTGGCAAAGTGATGAACATATGAAGAAAAATTATGTTTTGTTCTATTATAATAGGTTTATTTACCTATTTACAAATTTAACCTTTATTATAACATTTAATAAACACATAATATATGGTCATTAATGTCCATTAACCCTTTAAATGGTCTAATTGCAACATAAGGACCTTTCAATTAAGAAGACATAGCAAATAAGCACTTTAACAAATGGAAGGCCATTTTTACATTTTACGCGATTAGGTCCTTTTATCAAATTGAGCACACAAACGATTAAATTTTCATACGAAACTTTCACACATGTCAATTCACATATTATAAGCACAAAAAATAATATCAAAATTTTTTTTGACTCAGATTTGTGGTCCTGAAACCACTATTCCAACTAGGGTCTAAACTGGACTGTTACAAAATTTCACACTTTGATCCTAACACTTTTCAAAACCTTACAATTTAAAATATACTCATGATAAATATTTCTTAATATATCAACCGTTTCAACTCCCTTCGAAATCCAACTACCTCTTCTACTAACATTGATAAATCACATTTTATTTACTTTGAAATTTTTTTTTCATATTTAGGGATGTTACAAAAACGAGTATTAGTGAAAGTAAAAACAATATTAGGAATGTAACATCCCGAAATAGGGCCTAAATGGAATAGCGGTTGCGAAACCACAAATTCGAGGTAGAAAAATTTATTTTATTATTATTTTGAGGTTCATGATATGATTGCATGATTGTGTGAAAATTTCGTGATGAAATTCTATGCATAAAGTGCTTAAGTTGAGATTAGGGACTAAATCGAATAATTTGCGAAACTTGCATTCTAGAAGATTTTAGTATGAAATTGCTTTGGAATATTAATTAGGAGGGTTTAAATAACAATTTGACCAATTTCTAAGTTCATGGACAAAATAGGACATGGATGGAATTTTTGAAAGTTTAATAAGGAAGGGCATTTTGGTCATTTGGATATTAAATGAAATAAAAAGGGAAAAATAACACAAAATTCATCATCTTCTTCATTAGCACGAAATTTCAAGGGTTCTCCATAGCTAGGGTTTGTTTCAAGCTTTCAAGCTCCATAGTAAGTGATTCCAAGCCCCGTTTTTAATGTTCTTTACGTTTTCAGAGTCCCGGTAGCTCGATAAAGCTTATGCTAGCAATAATTTAAGTTAGGGTTCATATTTGGAAAAATACCCATAGGTGAAAAGTATTTATTTTGATGTTTTATAATATAATATGAGGTTTTAAATTATGTTAGACAACTTGTGCTACTCGGTTTTAAGTGAAAACAACTAAAATGGCTTAATCAGTAAAAATACCTAATAGTCATATAAGTACATGTTAGAGTGTGAATTTGATGTTGTCATAGAAGGGAAAAATGATCAGCATGTCATAAAACATAATAAAATAGGATGAAGTTTAAATTACGAGCCTTGGGGCAAAAGTGTAAATATGCAAAAGTTTAGGGGCAAAAATGTAATTTTGCCAAAGTTTGGGTCAAGAACTATTTTGATAAATGTGAATATTAAATAAGTTAAATTTGCTATTATAGATCAAGAAGAGCGAAATTCAAGAGTAGATCGGGGAAAAGAAAAAGTAAAGGACTAAATTGTAAAGTTTAGTCACATTTTGTATCGAGGTAAGTTTACAGTAAATAAATGCAATATTCTTTTATTTTACATTATTATTTTCAATTTCCAGCATTTATATACTTATTTTTTTGAGAATATTTAAAGTCGAACTAAAGGCGAACTGACAGAGAAAAAGCATTAGGAAGCCCTGTTTGAACCTTAGGAATGTTAGGATATTGGGGTTGACAGGACAGGACAGGACAGAAATGAGCCATGTAAGTCCATATCAGATATATGGCTTTGGAGAGAGGAATGAGCCATGTAAGCCCATATTAGACATATATATGGCATTGGAGACAGGAATAATTCATGTAAGTCCATGTCGAAGACATGGCATTGGCAGGATATTGATAGACAGGAACGACCCTAGTATCCTTAGTATTCCGAGTGGTTCAACGGGTCATTGTACACGTTAAATTACAGTGAATTATCAGCAAAAGGGAAGGTAGATTATATTTATGAATAGTGAAAGGTCAGGTAAGAAAGAAGGTAAGTGAGTAAAGAAAAAGGTAGAAAATGAGAAGTAAAGAAAGTTTATGAGGCTAGGTGACATTATGTATAATTATTCATTATGTTGAATGTTGTAATTTATTTGCTTGTAAGCTTACTAAGCCTAGTGCTTACTCTCTTTATTTTCTTTTTCTTATAGTTTTTATCAAGCCACTCGAGGATCGAAGGAAATGTCGGAGACCCGATCACACTATCGAAGAAATCACATTGGTATAGTTAGACGTTTCGTTTTGTGTATGGCATGTATAGGAACTTGGTTTCTTTTGATATGATATGATCAATGAATGATGTGTAAATACTTGCTAGTGATTAGCTAATAGAATGGCTGATGATATACATGTTTAATAGTATGTATGATTAAGTAGTAACTATCACATGAAAACTACGAAAAATGTGAAAGTAACTTAAAAATGGATTCAAGTATCAGAAATAATGTTACTTTGAAAATCACAAAAAAAAATTTAGAGAGATGGTTTGATGGTGAATAGTATATGAAATTAAATCTCATTGTCTCTATTTTCATATGGAATAAGCAAAACAGGTAAAGGTTTTGTATTTTATAGGATATCTGAGTTTTAGTGAAATAGGGCCAGAGCGATTTCTGGATCCCCTGTTCCAAATTTAGAAATTCACCATAAATTTTACAAAAATAATTAGGTGGTTTACTTTATATGGTTAGAATCCTTATTGAATCTAGTTTTACCATACACAAACGGTATAGACATATTAATTTTGTACAGGGAGAAAAGTGGTTTGTAGTAAGTAGAGGTCAGTGTAGTCGAATTCTGAAATAGGGGTAATTTTAACTAATAAAATGTACTAATTGGCTAAGTAAAAAATTCTAGAAAAACATTAGTAGATATATATATTAGTCTAGTTTCAGGAAAAATTTACAGATCTTAATTTCAGGTTTTGAAACTCGAGAAATGAATTTTTAAGCAACCATGACGCAGAAAAATAGTTTATTCCGAAAATTAAAATAAGTGGTTTAAAGTTGTTTAAAAGGTAAGATAAGTTTAGAAAACCTCAAGCTTGACTCCGGTGACGGTTTCGAGCATGGGGGCGTTACATTTATTAGTATCAGAGCAGGTTTAGTCAGTTCTCGAAACAGTTAGTGTGAGTAAAAGTCTAGCTATACATGCCATACCTGTATTTTGATAGTGTGACGACTCCTGACGATTTTTAAATATTTTGTTTTATAGGAATGGATCCCGAGCGAGCTGGTGATGATGATGTAGAAAGTAATGTGCCTGCTCCCGCGGAAGGGGTAGCGCCATCTGAGAATAGGCCAGTAACAGTTGATCTGGGAGGAGTGACTCGAGAAGCTCTCTTCCAAGCTTTGAATGATTGGTTTGCCGAGTTCGTTCGTACGAATCCGGCAGTTAGACCTCCACCCCCTCATGATTCTCAGGCTACCCATGTAGCTCAAGCTCCCCTAGTCACAGGTACAGTGATAAGAGAAAAGCCACCAGTTGATAGAATCAGGAAACAAGGGGCAGAAGAGTTCCGAGCAACAAAAGATGATAATGCAGAAAGAGCAGAATTTTGGTTAGAAAATACTATCAGAGACTTTGACGAATTATCTTGTACACCCGAGGAATGTATGAAATGTGTAGTATCACTTCTTAGAGACTCAGCCTACCACTGGTGGAAGACACTTGTATCAATTGTACCAAAGGAGAGGGTCACTTGGGATTTCTTTCAGGAGGAATTTCGTAAAAAGTACATCAGTCAAAGGTTTATTGACCAGAAGAGAAAGGAACTCCTGGAATTGAAACAAGGTAATATGACAATGACCGATTATGAGCGCGAATTTGTCAGACTTAGTAAATATGCTCGAGAATGTGTGTCCACAGAGGCTATCATGTGTAAAAGGTTTGAAGATGGGTTAAATGATAATATCTGACTGTCAGTGGGTGTCCTAGAAATAAAAGAGTTCGTTATTTTAGTTGAGAGAGCCTGTAAGGCAGAGGAGCTATTAAAAAGAAAAGGCAAAGTTGAGACAGAGACACAATATACAAGGAAGAGACAGATGAGCAGGTCATTCCAGGCTACATCCAAAAGGCCAAAGGAGTTTTCTACCAGATCTAGTTTCTCAGCCGGGTATTCTAGTCAGAATAGAGGCAGTAGATTTAAGGATCCGAAGGCTCAGACCACCTTGACTGCGAGTGTAGGTAATGTTGGACAGGGTAGATCAAGGTGTCCACGATGTGGTAGACTTCATTATGGTCCTTGTCGGGTAGGTGAAAATGTTTGTTATAAATGTGGTGCTCCAGATCATTTTGTACGAGAATGTCTAGAGGTGGCTAATCGAGAGATAACACAGAGTGCTAGATCCGAAAATGCTCCTACTAGAAGTAGATCACCGAGGCAACCGGGAGTAGGAGCAAGTAACAGAGGTACCTCAAGAGATTCGGCTGTGAGACCAGATGTTAGAGCCCCTGCAAGGACTTATGCTATTCGTGCATGCGAAGAGGCATCCTTCCCCGATGTGATTACGGGTACATTTTCTCTACATGATATTAATGTCATTGCTTTGATTGATCCGAGTTCAACTCATTCATATGTTTGCAAGAAATTGATGCCTAGTATAAGTATGCCTATGGAATCTACAGAATTTGTGATTAAAGTATCGAATCCATTAGGCAAGCATGTATTAGTAGATAAAGTATGTAGAAATTGTCTTTTGATGATTAAAGGCTACTGTTTTCCAGCCGATCTCATGCTATTTCCATTTGATGAATTTGATGTGATTCTTGGTATGGATTGGTTGACTACACATGATGTGATAGTGAATTGTGGAAAGAAATTTATTGAGTTGAAGTGTGAAAATGGTGAAATTCTTCGAGTTAATTCAGAAGAGTCAGATAGTTCATTTCCTATAATTTATGTTATGTCTGCTCAGAAATGTTTGAGAAAAGGGTATGAAGCTTATCTTGCTTTTGTATTGAACACTAAAGATCCAGAATTGAAAATTGAATCAGTGCCTGTGGTATGTGAGTTTCCCGATGTGTTTCCGGAAGAACTACCAGGTTTGCCTCCTATTAGAGAAGTTGAGTTTGGTATTGAGTTGATTCCAGGTACCACGCCCATTTCTATTGCTCCTTATAAAATGGCTCCATTGGAATTGAAAGAATTGAAAGCTCAATTGCAGGAATTAACAGATAAAGGCTTTGTAAGACCCAGTAGTTCACCATGGGGTGCACCAGTGCTATTTGTGAAAAAGAAAGACGGATCGATGAGATTGTGCACAGATTATCGGCAACTTAACAAGGTAATAGTAAAGAACAAGTATCCATTGCCTAGAATTGATGATCTATTTGATCAATTGAAGGGAGCTACTGTGTTCTCCAAGATAGATTTGAGATCCGGATACTATCAGTTGCGAGTTAAAGAGTCAGATGTCCTGAAGACTGCTTTCCGGACTAGGTATGGTTATTATGAGTTCCTTGTGATGCCATTTGGCTTAACTAATGCTCCTGCCATTTTCATGGACTTAATGAACTGAATTTTCAGACCGTACTTGGATAAGTTTGTAGTTGTGTTCATTGATGATATCTTAATTTATTCTCATGATGAGACTGAGCATGCAGAGCATTTGAGAACAGTTTTACAGATTCTGAGAGATAATCAGTTGTATGCCAAGTTCAGCAAAAGTGAGTTCTGGTTACGAGAAGTTGGTTTTCTTAGACATATTGTCTCAGGTGAAGGTATTGAGGTTTATTCGAGCAAGATTTCAGCCTTTTTTGATTGGAAACCTCTTAGAAATGTATCAGAAGTTAGAAGTTTTCTTGGTCTTGCCGGATATTATAGATGATTTGTAGAGGGAATTTCCATGATAGCTACCCCGCTGACAAGATTGCTGCAAAACGATGTCAAGTTTGAATAGACTGAGAAGTGTCAACAGAGTTTTGACAAGTTAAAGCATTGTTGACTAAAGCTCCTGTTTTAGTACAACTAGAACCAGGTAAGGAGTTTGTGATTTACAGTGATGCGTCCATGAATGGACTTGGTTGTGTACTTATGCAGGAAGGGAAGGTAATTGCTTATGCCTCTAGACAGCTAAAGCCACATGAGAAGAACTATCCGACACATGATTTAGAGCTAGCTGCCATTATTTTTGCGTTGAAGATTTGGAGACATCATTTGTACGGTGAGAAGTACCACATATTCACTGATCACAAAAGTTTGAAATATTTGATGACTCAAAAAGATTTGAATTTGAGGCAAAGAAGATGGTTAAAGTTGATTAAAGATTATGAGCTAGTGATCGGTTATCACCCAGGTAAGGCAAACGTTGTTGCTGATGCTTTGAGTAGGAAATCTTTATTTGCATTAAGAGCTTTGAACACTAGTTTAGCCTTATCAGATGATGGTTTTATCTTAGCTGAGTTGAGAGCTAAACCGATGTTTCTTGAATAAATTTGTGAAGCTAAAAAAAATGACAGTGAGTTGTTAGCCAAAAGAGATCAGTGTGAGTCAGATATAGAGTCAGATTTTCAGATCAGTTCTGACGGTTGTTTGATGTTCCGAGACAGGGTATGCGTACCGAAGAATGATGAGCTTATTCGAAAGATCTTACAGGAAGCACATAGTAGTTCTTTGTCTATTCATCCAGGTAGTACAAAGATGTATAATGATTTGAAGAAAATGTACTGGTGGGTAGGAATGAAAAGGGACATTTCAGAGTTTGTTTTTAGATGCTTGATCTGTCAGCAGGTAAAGGCCGAACATTAGGTACCTTCAGGTTTATTCAGCCTGTGCTAGTCCCTGAGTGGAAATGGGATTGAGTTACTATGGATTTTGTGACAGGATTGCCGTTTACACTGAGAAAGAAAGATGCAGTATGGGTTGTGATTGATAAGTTAACGAAGTCGGCTCATTTTATCCCAATTCGTATGGATTATTCACTTGACAAGTTGGCCGAGTTGTATATTTCAGAGATAGTCAGACTACACGGGGTACCATTATCGATCATTTTAGACAGAGATCCAAGATTTACTTCACGATTTTGAAAGAAATTACAGAAGGCTTTGGGCACTAAGTTGAGTTTTAGTACAGCTTTCCATCCTCAAACCGACAGTCAGTCAGAGAGAGTTATTCAGGTACTTGAAGATATGCTTAGATGTTGTGTACTGAAATTTCAAGGTAGTTGGGAAAAATATTTACCATTAGTAGAGTTTGCCTACAATAATAGTTATCAGTCGAGTTTGAAAATGGCACCTTTTGAAGCTTTGTATGGACGTAAATGTCGCACACCTTTGTATTGGACAGAGCTTAAGGAAAATCAAATTTACGGGGTTGATCTAGTTAAGGAAACAGAAGAGAAAGTAAAAATCATCAGAGATTGCTTGAAAGCAGCTTCAGACAGACAAAAGTCGTATGCAGATTTGAAGAGAAAAGAGATTGAGTATCAAGTTGGTGACAAAGGTTTTTTGAAAGTATCCCTGTGGCAGAAAGTTCTCAGATTTGGCAAGAAAGGCAAACTAAGTTCACGTTTTATTGGACCGTTTGAAGTGATTGAGAGAGTCGGACCATTAGCATATCGGTTAGCTTTGCCGATTGAGTTAGAGAATATTCATAATGTATTTCATGTGTCTATGCTACGTTGTTATCGTTCAGATCTGTCACATGTAATTTCTCAGACAGAGGTTGAGATTCAGCCAGACATGACTTACGGTGAAGAACCGGTAAAGATTCTAGCTCGAGAGGTAAAGCAATTAAGGAACAAAAGTATTGCAGTTGTGAAAGTACTATGGAATAGACATGCGGTAGACGAGGCTACATGGGAACCCGAAGAGGCTATGCGAAAATAGTACCCAAATCTCTTCACAGGTAAGATTCTCGGGGACGAAAATCCTTAAAGGGGGAGAAATGTAACATCCCGAAATAGGGCCTAAACGGAATAGTGGTTGCGAAACCATAAATACGAGGTAGAAAAATTTATTTTATTATTATTTTGAGGTTCATGATATGATTGCATGATTGTGTGAAAATTTCGTGATGAAATTCTGTGCATAAAATGCTTAAGTTGAGATTAGGGACTAAATCGAATAATTTGCAAAACTTGCATTCTAGAAGATTTTAGTAAGAATATTAATTAGGAGGGTTTAAATAAAAATTTGACCAATTTCTAAGTTCATGGACAAAATAGGACATGGATGGAATTTTTGAAAGTTTAATAAGGAAGGGCATTTTGGTCATTTGGATATTAAATGAAATAAAAAGGGAAAAATAATACAAAATTCATCATCTTCTTCACTAGCACGAAATTTAAAGGGTTCTCCATATCTAGGGTTTGTTTCAAGCTTTCAAGCTCCATAGTAAGTGATTCCAAGCCCCGTTTTTAATGTTTCTTTACGTTTTCGGAGTCCCGGTAGCTCGATAAAGCTTATGCTAGCAATAATTTAAGTTAGGGTTCATATTTGGAAAAATACCCATAGGTGAAAAGTGTTTATTTTGATGTTTTATGATATAATATGAGGTTTTAAATTATGTTAGACAACTTGTGCTACTCGGTTTTAAGTGAAAACAACTAAAATGGCTTAATCGATAAAAATACCTAATAGTCATAAGTACATGTTAGAGTGTGAATTTGATGTTGTCATAGAAGGGAAAAATGATCAGCATGTCATAAAACATAAGAAAATAAGATGAAGTTTAAATTACGAGCCTTGGGGCAAAAGTGTAAATATGCAAAAGTTTAGGGGCAAAAATGTAATTTTGCCAAAGTTTGGGTCAAGAACTGTTTTGATAAATGTGAATATTAAATAAGTTAAATTTGCTATTATAGATCAAGAAGAGCGAAATTCGAGAGTAGATCGGGGAAAAGAAAAAGTAAAGGACTAAATTGTAAAGTTTAGTCACATTTTGTATCGAGGTAAGTTTACAGTAAATAAATGCTATATTCTTTTATTTTACATTATTATTGTCAATTTCCAGCATTTATATACTTATTTTTTTGAGAATGTTTAAAGTCGAATTAAAGGCAAAGTGACAGAGAAAAAGCATTAGGAAGCCGCGTTTGAACCTTAGGAATGTTAGGATATTGGGGTTGACAGGAAAGGACAGAACAGAAATGAGCCATGTAAGTCCATATCAGATATATGGCTTTGGAGAGAGGAATGAGCCATGTAAGCCCATCTTAGACATATATATGGCATTGGAGACAGGAATAATTCATGTAAGTCCATGTCGAAGACATGGCATTGGCAGGATATTGATAGACAGGAACGACCCTAGTATCCTTAGTATTCCGAGTGGTTCAATGGGTCATTGTACACGTTAAATTACAGTGAATTATCAGCAAAAGGGAAGGTAGATTATATTTATGAATAGTGAAAGGTCAGGTAAGAAAGAAGGTAAGTGAGTAAAGAAAAAGGTAGAAAATGAGAAGTAAAGAAAGTTTATGAGGCTAGGTGACATTATGTATAATTATTCATTATGTTGAATGTTGTAATTTATTTGCTTGTAAGCTTACTAAGCCTAGTGCTTACTCTCTTTATTTTCTTTTTCTTATAGTTTTTATCAAGCCACTCGGGGATTGAAGGAAACGTCGGAGACCCGATCACACTATCGAAGAAATCACATTGGTATAGTTAGACGTTTCGTTTTGTGTATGGCATGTATAGGAACTTGGTTTCTTTTGATATGATATGATCAATGAATGATGTGTAAATACTTGCTAGTGATTAGCTAATAGAATGGCTGATGATATACATGTTTAATAGTATGTATGATTAAGTAGTAACTATCACATGAAAACTATGAAAAATGTGAAAGTAACTTAAAAACGGATTCAAGTATCAGAAATAATGTGACTAATTATATGTGCTTCTTGAACTTTGACCTAGCACTTTATAATTTAATTCAACTCAATATTTATTTTTTGTTTCCCAAAATAAATATTGTTTATTTAATTAATTTAATTAATCAAATTAAGAAAATTAATTTTCAAATTAAATAATTTTCTCAGCCCTTCTAATTCTATTAAGGTCCAGATAATTTACCGTAAAAGAATTTATGAGGAAATATATTTAATTTTCATATTCGACAAATTCATAATGACTGATTGATTTAATTTCATTTTTGAAATTTAATTATTTAATTATAATTAATTAAATAATAATTTAAAAACCTCAAATTATTTCTCAAGTAATTTCTATACTTAGTGAGAAAATGCATTCATTTGTGAATGCGACTCATTTCTCTAATTTCATTATTTCCATTCATTTTTGTTCATTTAGTTCTCTATCCAATTCATTTCTAGTTTCAACGAGCTAGCAGAGGGACTGATTTAACATATATAATGTAACACCCCAAACCCAGCCCAGCCATTATGGCCAAGTCTGGTGTGTCATATTGAAGTGTTTTTCGAAAACCATGTTTTCATTGAAAACCCTTCTTGATGTTTAGAAACTTTTACCGTTTAAACTTGTAAACCTTTATAGTGGCAGAAACATGTTATATTAAAAACAGTTAAGTATCGAAAAATCAAACCTTCTTTGTTATGGCTTAAAGTGAATGGATACTACGCACCAGGTAGGATTCAAGAAAAGAGGAGGTGAGTCAATTAGACTGCTTAAATGTCTATTTCTTCCATGATCCAATCCTAGACATGCGCACATCCATTGTCACACTTTAAGCTTATTACTTGTCCACGAACAACAAATTAAGTTTAAGTCTATTTAAAATATTTATTTCCTTTGAAAACATTTACGTTGCGGAAGCTTTGCTCGGTTATCTTGATATTTTGAAAATAAGTAACTTTTATAAAACGCGCCCTAGAGCTAACCAATTTTAAGGAATCAATTTAAGTGATGTGAATCTCAAGTTGAAAACGATTTAAGTAATTTAAAAACCCAAAATAAAAATAATAGAGCGGCCTTATTACAACTTTAAACAAAATAGAAAAATAAAAAATAAATGCGAAATTTAAAAGGAAGCTAATTGAAATTTATTTAAAAACCAGAAATTTAATCTTCGTGGCCACTCTGAATCCCGTTCAGCTCCAAGTCCACCAACTAGGGCTCACCTGCAAGGATGGAAGAGAAGGGGGTGAGTTTGGAAAACTCAGTGTGTATGGAAAACCCATCCAAAGCCCAAGTCAGCTCAAGCCCATTGGGCCTAAGCCCTATTCAGATAACAGCGGGTACTGGGCCGAAGCCCTTTTCAGAATACAGTAAACTGGGCCTTAGCCCATTTTCAGATAACAGTATGGCCCATAGGCCCATTCAAGAACAGAACAGACATATTCGTGTATGCAAGCCCAACCCAGCCTATAACCAACCGCTACACTCCACTCGTACTAGCCCTACACTCCATGTAGGGAATAGCTCAACCCACCCAGCCCTACACTCCACAGTTGCAGCATTGCTGCTCAGATATCAGTAGTTTAGGCAAAGCCTCCAGTACGTGGACAAGCCACTTTCAGTACTTCCTCCATCAATAACCTAGTCCCATGCATCAGATGATAATAACATGGCATGCAGTAAATAGTAACAGTCAAACATGCATTCAGGTCAACCTTAAACCTAGGGGTATATCAGTAATTTTACTCCTAGGGGTAAATCTGTAAATTTTTCACCTGTAAAGGTATTTTAATAGTTTTGTCAGTTTTAAGGGTTCTCATGAATGTTACGGTCCTTACTAGCCCATTTGTCATCGCAATAATTTATTTATCTCAATTTCACAATTTTAGCCATTGGACCCTAAAACCCCTAATGGGCCCTACAGCGTCCACTAGCAATTTAAGCCCATTTAATTCAAGTTTTATGACCAGTTTACCGGTTTAAGCAGTTTCAATTCTACAGTCTAACAGAACATACTTATTTCCTTTTTTTTATTTCTTTACTCGTATGGGCCCGTAAGCCCATTGGGCCCAATTTTAGCCTCTCGAGGCCCAATTACTGAAGTGCATGAAATTTCACACACGACTAACTTACCACTTTGCGATTTCAGATCTAATGATTTCGAAACATCTTGTGAGCACTCGCACACTCACAAGCCCACGAAATGCCAGAATTTTGGTATTTCAGCTTTTGCCGAATTGAACTATGAGAGGGTATTCGATACACACCTGATTTAGAATGGTACGTTGGCGAGATCCACATACACGAACTACCTACAATTGGATTCTACCACGTCAATCTAAATATCGAAAACAAACTACATTTTTAACCCCTTACCATATTCAGCCAACAAAGCTTTAGATCCCAGAGTTCTTTACCTTTTGCCGAAATATGGGTTAGTTCTGAAGAGCCAACCGAATTAGTCTTCAAGCCCTTTTTTGTACGTCCCCTTGCTCACGCTAACGCTTACACAACCAAATAGAAAGAGGCACAAAACCCTTAGTCCAAAACGCTAGCCACCCATAAGGGTTTCGGCTTTTCTTAACTGCCGAAAAAAAGAAATAGTTTCGAAAACTTACCACCGTTTCCTTCAGCCAACGGTTCCACTTTAGTTCTTATTCGATTCTGATGTAGATCTAACCTTCAAACCCTAGCAGAAGTCAGTCCTTTCCTGGTCTAAAGATTCGACTATACCCCTAAACTATGGGGTTTTTGGCTTTTTGAAATAGTGAAGAAGATGAGATATGAGAGTTTTGTAGTGGCTTTGTCAACAAAACTTTAGGGTTTAGAAGAAGAAAGAATCAGATACAAGATGGAGAAGAATTAGAGGGTTTGGCTAGGAGAAATCGGCACAGAAGGAATATAGGCTTTCAGGATTTTGGCTTTTGTGTATAAAGCTTAGGAACGAATGATTAGAAAGTGGAGATGAGTAAAATAGCAGAAGGATTCGGCTATGGAGGAAAAGAAGAAGAGAAAGTAGATGATGAGAAAAGAAAAGAAAAGAAAAGAAAAGAAAAAGAAAAAACTGAATCCTAAAGGCCAAATATACGGCACTTATTAGCTATGGCCGAGTGAGTGTATTTCGGAATAAGAATTCTTCCTAAATTTCAATTCCCTGAATTACTCCTTGATTTTTGGCCACATTCAATGTTTGAATTCCATTCAAACTCTTGACCGATCAGCCCACCGTTTGCACCGCCTCAGGCATGCTTCCAAGAGTCCCAATCAGACCCCAACTCCTTCCCCACGCATGCAGCAAAAATCCCAACCTTGTGTGCACGAGATGAAGCTTGAACCCCAGACCTCCGTCTGCCTTGCGCCCGAGCTGCTGGCCACTGTACCACGTTTTCTCCCTTACTAATATATGGTTACAATTAATTATAAACCTTACCTGCTTCAGTTCTGGCCTACTTTAAAAATAAAACAGAATCGTCCGCGCAAGGACTCAAACTTGCACCCTCTCCGCATGCCCAGCACGCTGCCGCCACTACGCCACAGGCGCTCCTTGTAGCATAACTCGGTTGCAACTATTCTTGAACCTTACTTTAGTGCGATCTGGCTTCTAAAATAAAAACAAGCCTTTGTGTGCGCCAACCCTCGAACCTAGGCACTATACCACACTCCCAACGCCTCTACCACTGGACCAAGCTTCCCTTTGTGTTACATTTTAACCCCAACTATATATTAGGCTTCCCTGTGCCGTTCCCTAATATTTAGAAAAATAAAACACTTTTGCACATGCTGGGAGTCGAACCCCAGCTCTCCTTCCCACTACCTAGCATGCTAACCACTGGGCCAGGTACACTTATTCATGCCCAGTCTTGCCCAATTTATTTTATAAGCCTTATGCCCAGATTCCCTCTATGAGGAAAAAATTAAAACAATTTTTCTCCTAGAGTTTAAACCCCAAAACAACAATACTTTTATAAATATATATGTATTTTTTTCTTTCCTATCTAATAATAATAATTTTATAAATATATCTAATAATAAAAATTTCAAATATCACTAATACAGTAAATAACAATAATTTTCATAAAAATTTTCAAACATACATACAGTAATATTCTTCTAATAATAATAATTTTATCTCATAATACTAATTAAAATTTGATAAAAATTTAAAATATCCGTAATAATAAATACAGTAAAAAAATTTCTAGTAGTAATTTAATTCAAATTTTTTTCCTTAAATGATAATATTTAAAACTTCTTAATTATTCAGGTTTTCTTCTATCCGAATCCCAGACTCAAAACCCAACTCTTCTAGGCCCCAAATTCAGGGTGTTACATATAATTTGTAACGCCCCGATTTTTGGTCCCGGAAGTATTGGGCCCTGAGTCTGGGTTCAGGTGGAAAACGGCCCGAATAATTCGAATGTTATTATTATTATTTCGTATGTTTAGTTTAGTAATTAAATAAATTACGAAGGGTTTATGGTGTAGGAAAAAAGGCCTAAGAGTAAATTTAATTAAGGCAATTCCTGAAATTTAATTTTGGGAGAGAGGGTTCTGGCGATATGAGCTTTTAAAGTTGAGGTGGTAAATAGGACACAAAAAGATCTGTGGTAAAGTGGCATGTGGCTCCACGTAGGTGTTTGGGGAGTGACATGTGGATGTTTAGGGGGAGCCAGAGTTCAAGTCACAAGGTAAGTGTATTGTTACTTTTATTTTTTTTGTGCATGTGTCGGGCATGTGATAGAGCTTAAGTGGAAATTCGGTTAGGGCTTTAGGAAGGTTGGGCCGTGGGTCTGAATGGCCATTAGGGCAAGTTTTATTTTCTTTTTGTTTTGCTGAATTAGGGTTAGCCACCTAGAGCCTTCCCTTTCATTCTATTCTCTTCTCAGTATCTCAAAAAGCCGAAAAATGAAAAGTTAGATCTACTGAGTGCCGAATTCTTCCTTTTCTTCTCCTCTCTTCTTATATTTTCTTTTTCTCCTTCTTTTCTTCTCTAGTTGAAACATTCCTACCATTCTACTCATCTCCTCTTTCATTCCCATTCTTTTCTAAACCTCTATAGCCGATTTCCATAAAAGCCGAAATCCCGAAAGTTGTTTCTTGTGTCGATTTCTCCTGGCCAAAATTCTCGTATTTTCTTCATTTCTTTTGGCCTATTTTCACATTCTCTAAACCTCAACCCCTGTCGACAATACCACTGCAAAATCACCATACCAAATCATCTTCCTCTTCACAGTTCTAAAAGTTGAAAACACCATAGTTTTTAGGGACATATAATCGAATCTTTAGATCTCTAAGATTCGATTTCTGCTAGTGTTTAAGGGCTGGATCTGCATCATATCTGAGTAGAAACTGAAGTGGAATCGTTTTGGTTGAAAGAACCTGTGGTAGGTACTCAGATCTATTCTTTATTTCGGGTTTTAGAAAAGCCAAAATCCCTAAAGGCATAGGGAGGCTGTCGATTGGAGCTTAAGGCTCTAAGGGTTCTAACAATTGATTTGTTTTGGTGTTAGTGTGATTTAGAGGCTGCTGATCGAAAGCTTGGACAAGTGGAACGACTAGATCGAGATCTAGTCACTAGTTTTGGCAAAGGTAGGATCTTAAGGGCCATATGTATTGATGGCTGATTATGGTAAGTAAGTTTATGATGGTTGCCATTGTATTTTGGATCTGATATGTCTAGTGACCGATTGTAGGATATCCTGGGAGATTTCGGTAGCAGTTGTTGCAAATCAGGTGTGTAAACGACACCCACTAGTAGACTAGATCGGCAAAAGCCGAAAAGCCGAAATGCCAAAAAGTCGACATTTCGAGAACTTGCGAGCGTGCGAACGCTCGTGGGATTGTTTGTATTGCTAATTTTGGTAACTTCAAAGGTAAGATTGCAAAGTACGCAATTTCGTGCACCTCGATGAATTTGGGCTTCGGTGGGCCAAAATTGGGTAATGGGCTAACGGGACCATTTCGGTAAAAACGTCCGGTAAGTATTCTGAAGACACGTTAATAACTGTAATGAGCATGAAACCTTAAAAAGATTGATAAAATTATTGAAATACCTCTGTAAGGTAGAATTACCATAATACCCTTAAAGGGGTAAGTTTATGATTACGCCTCTCGAGGGTAAATAACTGTTCTTACGCTATAATCTGACTGTCTTTCTGAAGCATGCCTTGTTAATTATATATATTCTGCATACATGTCATACTGCATGGGGTTGGGTTTTGTTATGGAGGAAGAACTCGTTCTGGTGGCTGTGCCACATATTCTGATATAAGTAGCTTTGCTGCAGATTATAGTTAGTGCCGCAACCGGTGCTAACACTGTAAGTGTAGGGATGGCGTGGGTGATTTATTCCCCACAGGAAGTGTAGGGATGGACGGAGGCAAGTGCAGGGTTGGATGGAGTTATCATGCATTAATCATATGAGACTGTTTTGTTATGGGCCAACTGTATTGAAATGGGCCCAACTGTGTTAATATGGGCAAGGCCCAACATATCTCGACTTGTAATAGGGTTATGGCCCAGATTGACGCTGATATGGGCTAGGCCCAGTATACTCTGATACTGTAAGGGGCTATGGCCCAGATTAATATTGATATGGGCTAAGACCCAGTTAACTCTGATTTCTGAATAGGGCTTAGGCCCAGTAGAGCTTGAACAGATTTAGGCTCTAGTTGGGTTTACTTTACACACTGAGTTTTCCAAACTCACTCCATTTTTCCCATCTTTGCAGCTGAGCCTTAGATCGGTGGACTTAGAGCTGGAGGGATTCAGAGTGGCCATGTGGACTGTTTAAAATAAGTGTTTATACCTTCACTTTTATTTTAGATTATTTCCTTTATGTTTTCAGGTTTTAATTTGTAATAAGGCCGCTTTAATTATTTTTAGTTGTTTTTAGTATGTTTTGTTAGCTTAGATATGATATTGTTTTAACTGTTTGAAATTGAATAGCTCTAGGGCACATTTTAAAAAGGTTACTTGATTTCAAAATATCGCGATAACAAAGCAAGGCTTCCGCAATGAAAACGTTTTCAAAATTAATAACTTTTTCAAATGGTTTTAAACGAATTGGTTTTCCCTGAATAATCACTCAGTTAAAGTGTGGCAATGGTTGTGTGCATGTCTAGGATTGAATCCGTGTAGAGCTGGGTACTTAAGCAGTCTAATTGACTCACCTCCTCTTTTTTGGCATCCTACATGATGCACAACTTCCATTCACTTTAATCTTTAATGAAGATATTCTTTAAACAATAAGAAAGACTTTAGATAAAACATGACTTTTCTAGTAACGCTTCAATGTGACACGCCGAATTCGGTCGTAACGTTTGGGCCGGGTTTGGGGTGTTACATAATTAGAGCTCAAATAATTTATAATTAAGTTCTATCTTTTCACCTATTGTTTATAAACTTATTTAGTTAAAAAGTCATTCCACTATAGTATCGTGACTAAGCTCTCCCCAATTACATACCATTATGAAAGCTACTTAATAAGTGCTCGTCCAATAATGAAGAAGATAATGACAACAACAATGGAGGTAAAAATACAAATAAAGTTTAGATTTTTATACTTTGAAAAGAAAATGAAACTGAAATATATTAAAGGATTTAGATGAAAATGAAGATACGAAGTAAAGTTTGGGTACCAAAGTGCAAGTAATACAAGAGCTATAAGAAAAAGAAACTAAATTACCAACTAAACCCTAAAAAAATGAAGCAAAAGTAACTACTAAGCTTAAAAGATGAAAGAAAAGGTGGCTTCTTTAAAGTTATTAGCCAAAAGTACTTTTAACTAGCTTAGATACAATCTAAATTTTAGACCAAAAAATACCCCTAAAATTTGTGTTTTGACTTGGGTTGATGTTGGACAAAAACTACTACCTTGTAACAAATTTTCTCCCTGTCCGACAACAATGTCGCAACACCTAGGCTTCAGTGTCACAACACCCTAGATAGTAGCACAAGTGAGGCTCTAGGGGTTCTTGGTGTCGTGACATCCTTTGGTCGGTGTTGCGACATCACGACCGTGGAGGCTCAAGGTCACAGTTTTGGCTTGGTGTTGTGAAATCATTCCCTCAATGTCATGACTCTTTTGATAGTAGGCTCCATGTTGATTTTGCCTTGAAGTTTTTGCATCCTCAGTGTCACGAAATCCATGGCATTAGTGTAGTGAGACCCATTCTAAATTATGTTTTCCTTGAGGTTGGGCCATTTTTGTTTTCCTACACAACTTAATCACATCATTAGGTTCCTCATGGCACTATTTTGCCAATTTGGGTCTCAAAAGGAATAAAACTCAGCCAAAATCATTTATTAATGGTGAAAGCTAAAAATAAACAAAAGCATAGAAAATACACTTAAATTGCTTGAGAATAAGCTCCACGAGTGTATTGGAGAGCTTAATTTGATGTATTCAATTACGATAAATCATTATACTAAAAGCAATTGTCCCTATGCCAATCAAGATATAGAAATAAGATAAATGAGAAAATGGATGAGATAAGACAAAAATTAGGTTTTTAAATAAAATTTGACATGAACCAAATTCATTTCAAAGGTACTATACAAGCCTCTAGAGCAAAGGAACCCATAGAACAACGTATGTAGAGCTTGTCCTTTTTGTTCATGTTCGTATTAGTTCTTATTGTTGGATTTGGTGCCCTAAGTGTAGTATTTTCGTCTAAGTACACTTGTAATATTTTCAAATATATTGGTTAATAAAATTATTCATAAATTACATTAATACTTTTTATATTGTCCTCACATGGTTTTTTCACGCAAAACAAAATGGAAGCAAATATTACTCATTGGTTGTCTAATGTTTAATTGATAGTAAGTGGTGTTACGCGGTTAGATCGTAATACATAAAGACAACTTGTATTAGTAGAAGAACCTAAACATGTAATTTGTCTAATCGAAAATGAGAAAATCGATTGAAAGAATGATATGTCAACTATCAAATCTAATTGGGAGATGACTTGTCTTGAGTATCGAAGCGGATGACTCTTAGAATATAGAGACATAAATGTGACTGACTGGACCCATGTAGAATAATTTTGAATCCGTTTATGGATCTATTCTCTTGCAATTTTCATAGCGTGACATACCTAAATCCTGAGTGGATGACAGACTATGTAGGCGTCGTACACCTTTATGTAAGTAGAAAAGTGAGTTCGAATAGATAAGGAACCAAAAGTTGGTGCGTAGGGTGTACAACTTCTTCAATATGTAGCGTCATTCACAATAGTGGAATTCATAGCCCGAGACATGGGTAAATGTTATCCTCTCATAGGCATTACATGGTTTATGAAAAGTAAATATGGCCACGAGTCGTTTGTCTTTGTGATGGATGACTTGATCATTATTTGTTAGTTATTGACTTTTCATTAAGAAAGATGTAATGATTATCATGATATAAAATAGGATCATACTAGGAGAACGAATATTATCCTAAAGAGATCAAGGATATACTATGGGCATAACACACTTATGACAAGGTTATTGGACGAGCATTGAATAGTTGTTTTCGTAATGGTATGTCATTAGGGAGAGCTCAGTCACGATACTATAGTGGAATGACTTCGTGACTAAATGAGTTTATAATTAATAAACAAAATTTTGAAATTTAATTATAAATCACTTAAGCCCTAATTACATAAATCCAATCGATCCCTCCGTTAACTCGTTGAAACTAGAAATGAATTGCATATTGAATCAAAATGAACATAGTGAATAGAAATAGAGAAATGAGAAACATTTAGAAAAATGATTATGGTTTTTCTCCAAAATAAAAAAAAGGAATAATTTTAGAAATGAATGTGGGTTTCTTGAAAACGGAAATTAAATGAATATGAGAAATGATCCATTTGCAAATATATATGGATTACTCAGAAATAATGAGAGGGATGAGTTTATGTTTTTGAGCAGTTTTAAAGCCTGAAAATGAAAATAAACCATTAAGTCATAGTGAACAAGTTCGGTTATAAAATATTGAATATATTTTCTTAAAAATTTTGCTAGGGACAAAATCATCATAATTTTACTAGGGGTAAAATTGAGATAAGAAAATTATTTAATTGGAAAATTTAATTTTTATTTTAAAAATAGAAAAATACGTATTGAATTGGATTAAATTATAACGTGCTGGGTTAAAAGTTCAGAAAACACATATAATTAGGACCAATACATTGAGAGGCCTGAATTTCCATCATAATACATATGAAAGGAAACACACCCTATTAGCCCTTCTCCCTCTCCTACTTGGACTAGGAAGTTTTTTTTCTATTTGAAATAAACATCTATAATTCAATAAGGGTTTTACCTTTTCTCCCTATGAATAGATGACACTAGTAGAGCTATTTACACAACTTTGAGAGATTGTTACTCTGTCGAAAAATAGAAATAATTTATTCTCAACTATTAAATATATTTTCCCAGAATAACAATTCAACCAATATCTATTAAAGAAGAAAGAATTTTCGTTTTCACTCCAAAGATAAAAGAAAACTTTTTATAGTTCTGTGTTTTAATTCAATTGGTTCGAACCCACATTCGAAGCAGTTCGTGGTATGAGAATAGCGGAAAAGATCGTTTCTTTGAAAGTAAAAAAAGTATCAAAGATTTGCTTAAATTATTTGGTTTTTTCCACCTTTAAGGCTTAGTTGAGCTTTGCTTCTCAAAAGTATTCTTTTGTCCTCAAAAGTGTTTTTGGAAAAAAAAGTACTTTTGAGCAAAAACTAAAATTTTCTATTTCTGTTTTTTACCAAAAAAGTGATTTTACAGAATATCTTATTTAGCAATACTTTTATATTAAACATATATATTTATCTCAAAGTGCTAGAGAAACAATTTTAAACTAACTCTAAGGCTTTTAACCAAATGGAGTTTATGGAGTTAGAAGTTGGTATTCCATTTAATAGTGATTTGGGTTCTACTTCCCTTCTACATTATTAAAGGAGGCAACTTAAGTTGTCCTTTATTTAGGTAAAGAAGTCGATTAAAATAAGAAGGGTTCCATGTAAATCACATGAAAATAAATTTTAGAAGAATCTACTTCTTTTTTCCTGGCAAAACTTTTTCATGTGGGCAAATAATTTAGTTATATATTCACACTTCATCTCTGTACAAATTAAATATATAATAACCGGAGATAAAATTGACAAATCTAATAAATATCTCCAACAGATTTTCTCAAAAACAAAAAATATCCAGATTAAGGAAAGCTTGCTATACTGCAGAACGCAACTGTTTAGATATCTTCCATTGGTGCAAAACCAGGCCTTCAACATCATAAAACAAAATCATGGCTTCATTCTCATTCATCTCCAGTGACATGAAACCTTGCCCGTCGTACAAGAACTTCGCGCTGTGATTAACGTCATCGTCGGGTTTAAGGTCACCCCTCCATGCTTTTGACCCTCCTCCACTCGTTAAGTATTGCATTGCTCTGCATTTGCAAACTCCAATCAATCATTACCATACTTTCTTTTTAACCATACTCAACACAGACATCACAAAAACCCTGTCTGTCTCAGGGTTATTGCAGTGTTTCTGTGTTATTTAAATTATCATTGTGAACGTGTTCGCATAATTTGGTAGGAAAACTTTACCCGTTCATGCTTGTAATATGCTCCAAACAATGGTCATGGCCATTCATGTAAACATCAACATTGTTGTCCTGAAATTTTTTATATGAAATTAAACATTATATATGAATAAAAATTCGTATTTAAATAAGATTACCTTGAGTACTGGAAGTAAGAACTTGATAAGCTGGGCAGTGTCACCATGATGGCCCAGACTTTTAATTGCATGGTGGCCAACAGCAAATTTCCACAGCGCGGTTGAGTTTCGCATTTCCGCTTTCAAATCCTAAAATGGTAATGAAAACGAGGTTATAAAAATATAATACCAACGTTACAAATTAATACTAATACGATAAATAAATAATACAAGACGACCTTGATAAGACTAGAGAGGTAATTTTTGCGAGGTTCTACGCCTTTCCAATCGTAAGTATGGTCTTCTGGATCTGTAAAGTATTTGTCCACAAATGGAGTGGTATCCACGAAGAATATATCTACTAGTTCTGAAAATTAAAAAAAGAAATCAATATTTTTATTAACCAAAACGATTTTGCACTGGTTGGAATAATAATCAGTTTACTGTACTAATTAATTTACCTGTTTTAAGGACGAATGATCTCATACAAATCCATCGTTTGTCAACGCTTCGTAGAGTAGGGTTGAGTTGTGCCTCAACATTGCCTCTATAATCATGGTTTCCCAAAACTACAAATAATTTTTTTAGCATTAAAAAACCCTTTAAAAATGAAACAATTTAGGGAATTAAATTTCATCAAAGACTTACCACTGTACCATGGTTTTTGCAAGCTTTTGGCAGTATATATGTTTGTGAAAGAGTCTCTAAAAGCTGGGTCATATACGCTGGTTAAACCATTATCATAGAAATTATCACCTGTTGAGATGACGAAATCTATTTTTAGTTTCTCTCCAATCCTTCCCATCTGCAATTCAATCAAATTAATATTTTCATGAGATTTGAATTCCAAAAACAACATATAAAAAGTAATTTATAATTTTCGGATTCATTCGAATTAGACCTGAAAAGCAACTTCAGATTGATTGTAAAATCCTTTTCTGCCCCAATCTCCAACGACCAAAAAGCTAAGGGAGCGATTAGGTTTGACGGGGTGTTCAATCGTTGTAAGCTTCGCCAAACATGGAACCAAGAATGCACAAAGCACCACCGTCAAATAACAACAAAGCTCTGCCATTGCTTTTATTCTCAAACCGGAAGCCATGGATGCTGCTACCATTGCTACCACCATGGCTTTTATTCAAAGGATTTTGGTTTTTATTCAAACAAAGCTTTTCAAAAGGTAAGAAAGACGGAAAGAATTTATGAAAGGTAGGTAAATTTATTTAACTAAAAAAGTGAAAGTTCAATTATGAGTGTTAGATTGATTTCATGCCATTTATATAGTTTAGTATTGATAAAAATGTATTTGACTAAGCATATTTCAAGGAAATTTGACCATTAATGGAAAGCGAAGCCTGTTACCTCTTCTCTAAGTAAGTTGTGGATGACACTTGTTGATGTTTAAATCGTGGTATTGTGTTTGTCTTGTGGCTGTTGAAAAATTTTGATTCAATATTTAAAATAGTATTAAAAAATTCATACCGAAAATCATTTATATTTGTTGGAAATTGAAATAGAAATATTTTTTTGTTATTAAATGGTAATTCAAGTTTATCCAAACTATAAAAACATTTGCCTCAGGTTTTAATCATACAAATCAAATCATGTAACAACTCATTTTCAATGAAATTAAAACAGTAATTTTGAGACCACAAATTTGAGTCAGAAAGAAAATTTATTTTAATATTATTGCATGAATTGCATTATGATAAAAATGGTGTATGAAAATTTCATTAAGAAAATTTTATCGATTTCATGTTTAATTTTGGAAAGGACCAAATTGCATAAAATGTAAAAGTTGAGTTCTAGTAGCTATAAGTATCAAATAGCTATGGAATTCAAAACTTGAGGCCCTTATATAGTAATTAGACCATTAAGAAAAGTTAATAGATATTTTTGGTGAATCATCCATGGAAAATTAGAAAAAGCAAATGACTAAATTGTAAAGTGGAAAAATTAAAAGATGATAACTAAATTAAATAGAAAATATCATATTATTTTCATCATTTCCCCAAATTAAAACATGGAAACCTTAGGAAAGAGAAAAATGTTCAAGCAAATTTTCTTGGCTTGATTAGATCCAGAAAACTCAAATACGAAGTTAGATCAAGGAAAAGAAAAAGTGTCGAATTAGTAGATTTCTGTATACGAACAAATAATGAGGTAAGTTCGTGTAACATAATTATGGGTATTAATATGTTTGAATTGAATGTTTTATTTGTGTGAATTGCATAAATGTTTAATATATGAAATTAATCACATGCCCGATATTGCTTGATAAATGATAAGTTCTGTTTGAATAATAAAATGCGATGGATATAGTATTTTCCCGTATTGATTATAGTCTTACATATTCTGTGGACATTATAGCTCGGACGAGCATCTCGTTAAAAGCCTTCTCGAGCATTCCTGTTACATGGTTCTTGCGGGCATCCTGATCGGTAGTAATCCTGCATGTGTTGCGCTCTACAACAGCTCTTTGTGAGTGTCCTGTTACATGATCGGTTGTGATTCTACATATATTGCGAACACAAATGCAGCTCTTCGTGAGCATCCTGATATAAGCTCTTATGAGCTTCCTGATATGGCTCGCTTGAACTTCCTGTTATGCTATTCGAAACTCCCTGTTAATAACTCTTCAGAGTTGCCTGTCAAGCTCAATGAGCTTCCTGTTCTAAACTCTTATGAGTTTGCTGATTTATCCCGGATAAGCTTTCTATTACATGGCTCACATGAGCATCCTGATATATGGCTTGAGATTGTGCTTCCTAATTATGTGCTCTTATGGGTACCTCTGAACATGAGTCGATGGATCATTTATTTGTATACCTAGAGTATACTACTTGGGTATCCATCGACATTTCAATAATTCAACAAAAAAAAATTTGATGTGAGAAAAATATAAGAACTTACTAAGCAATAAATGCTTACTCGAGTTTATGTGATTAGGAAATTGGCCAAAATGATTGGATGTAACACCCCGTACCCGAGACCGTTGCCGGAGTCGAACACGAGGTGTTAACGGACTTAATTCATTTACTTACACAGTTCATTTTAAAATTTCCAAACAAGCTGACTAACTGCATCACAGTCACTTTAAAAATCATATCTTGAGTTCCAAAACTCGAAAAATGATTCCGTAAATTTTTCGTGAAACTAGACTCATATATCCATCTACTAATTTTTTTCTAGAATTTTTGGTCAGGCCAATTAGTACAGTTTATTAGCTAAAGTCTCCCCTGTTTCGGGGTTCGACTACTCTGACCTCTGTCTATTAAGAATTAGATATCTCCCTGTACAGAGCTTTAATGACTATTCCGTTTGTCTCTAATAAAACTAGACTCAATAACGAATCTGTACATATAAATCATGACTTATAATTATCTTTGTAAAATTTATGGTGAACTTTTAAAGTTATAACAGGGGATCCAGAAATCATTCTGGCCCTGTTACACAAAAATTTAAACATCTCACAAAATATAGCTCATATACCTATTTTGCTTCTTCCATATGAAAATAGACTCATCAAGCTTCGATTCCATATTTTATTCATTATTTAATTCCATTTCTGCTATTTTTAGTGATTTTTCAGACTCACTTCACTACTGCTGTCTGAAAAATGTTTTGTGGTAAATTTTACCTATTTCATGGTTTCCATGGATTAGCTAGTAATTTGACATACATAGGACCAAATATGATCATAATTAGCCATTCCAATGGCTGATCATTTACCTAACATTTCCATACCACTCAATAACCATATCATAAGACCATGCATATATACACAAAATGATTTTAATGCCATACTCAAATTATACGAGCCATTTTCGCATGGCTATACACACATACATTACCAAAAGGTATTTAATTAACAACAAAAGTCATCCCTATACATGCCATTATCAAAGTTCAACAAAAAAATATACCAAAAGGGCTTAGATAGTGTGGACGACTTCGACTTTGACACTCCCGAGTCCGATAGCTGACGAACAAAATCTATAAAACAGAGAATTAAAGCAAAAGATTAAGCACTTCGATGCTTCGTAAGTTTAAGTAATGAAATCATTTAAAAGAGTGGCATAATAATATCAAAGTTTATTTGTTTCATCCTTTGGCCGAATAGAAAATAACTAAGGTACTACTTTTATCATTCATATCACAAAGGTGAAAGCAATATATATATCCAACTAAATTCATTCTATAGTCGAATACGTTCATCTCACATTTCCGTGTTAATCTCATGCATATACACCTACATCTCTCATTTGTGAAGTTGAACTCTTTAATTCGGAACTCATACATCATAATTAGATCATAAACGTTCGAATGATTTTAAACAATGGTCTAAGCATCCCCACCAATTTCAAAGTCATAATTTAACATAATCATATTCTCAACGAGAGTAAATTACTTACCTAGTTATCTTACTGTAAGTAGCACATTTGTTTAAAATTGTTTCAACATCTATTATATGATTTCTCGTATGAATATTTACGAGTTTTCAACTCAATATTATGCCGTCACAGACGCCCTTCGGAACCAAGCCCGATTCTTAGCGCTGACTCAAAAAGCCCTTCGAGACCAAGCTCGGATTATGACATTGGCCCGAAGGCCCTTCGAAACTTGGTTCGGTTATGACACTGGCTCAAAAGCCCTTCGAGACCAAGCTCGGATTATGACACTGGCTCAAAAGCCCTTCGAGACCAAGCTCGGATTATGACACTGGCTCAAAAGCCCTTCGAGACCAAGCTCGGATTTAAACCCCAATTAACATTCACACATATATGTATATATATGTAATTGCTTTATCAAATCATAAGCTAAGTTCCATTACTTAAAGACTTACCTCGAGTATAATTTGGGGCAGTTACGGATAGACTACTCGACTGCTTTCTCCTTTCCTTTATCTGATTTTGATCCCCTTAGCTCTTGAGCTTAAATTTAAACAAATAAATTTATTTAATTATTTTTCACTTGGGCAATTCCATTCAATACATGTATGTCATACAATTTAAGTACAATGACCTTGTTCAATACTATTTAAACATCATGCATTATCGAATTTCATCAACACCATCTAACTTCATATAGAAACACATATCATCCTAAGTCGGTACACAAGTCAAATGCATCATTTAAATTGTCAAAGTCTACTAAATCTACTATTATAGCCTTATAAGATATATATATATTTATTACTAAGTTTAACAAAACATAACATACGACTAAGCAAGCATTCGTACATGAATCATTACTCAACTTTACCAATTGGATAATATGCTTAAGACACCATAAAATACTCCAAATTCTTTTCTCATCAATTCGACTAACTAATTAAATGTTATGACACATTATAAAATAACCTTACAACCACAAAGAAAGTTTGATAATAAGTCACAATTTAGTCATATCTCTCTATCATAATTTCTTCACTTAAACCGAATTAGCAAGCCCATATAGTCTTTGGCCGAATGCTATTTAACCCAAGTCATCAAGAGTTTTATTATTTAACACCTTAGATATCAATAGCTAAATAGGTTAGTTGTACATATATATATATATCGTCCAAAACCGAACATAAGAATTTTTCATATATCTAACATTAATTAAATTATTCAAAACCTCACTAGCAAAATATCATGTATTATGCCGAACCAAAAACAAAAATCAAACACCTAGCTTATCCATTTCAAAACACTTAACCGGCCTTTGATCAAGACTTTAAACAAAGTCTATGTTCGGCTATCACACATATGGGTATTATTAGTTTAAATTTTTAACAAGATTAATTTCTTTCATCAACAATCTTTTTGTTTCTTTTTCCATCAAAACTTAAGGGTAGAAAAAAAAATCAAGTTCTTCTCTTATATACCATAACCGAAAGTTCCATTCAACCCTCTAAATTCAAAATTTTAGTATGGGCTAGGTAAAAAGCATGATGATTAACCTAAAACAAACTAAGATTTCAAAAAAAATTAACATAATTTACTAACCTTCTCTTCATTCAAAAGGCCGAATGCCCCCCTCTTTTTCTTCTTCTTGTACGGCTAAGAAGAACAAGGTGATACTTTGTTTTTTCACCATTCCTTTCCTTATTTGAATTACTTTTCCTTTTTATTTATTTATGTTATAAAATATAAAGCTACTAACTAATAATTAATACATATTATATGTATATGATCCCATCATGGCCGGCCACTACTTATCATAAATGGAAATTTGACATGCAAACCCATCATTTTTATAACATGCATTAATAAGTCACTTCAACATTTGCCTAACACATTTCTAAATTTTCTCACATAAGTCCTATTTAATAATTTTGCATACAAATGACAAAATTGAAGCATGAAACTTTCACACATGCCTGTTTCACATACAATAAACACAAAATTTAATGGTTAATTATTTTTACGACTCGGTTTTGTGGTCCCGAAACCACTTTCCGACTAAGGTCAAATTAGGGCTGTCACATTGGATGCATGTTTTGTATGATAATCTTAAATGTAAATACATGGCAAGTTAAATTCCTGTTATACGAAATTACTAAGTAATAAATGCTTACTCTGTTTTATTTTCCTCTGTTTTATAGCACCCAGAAGCTCGTAAAGGTTGGAGATTGGTCAGAGCGTCATCACACTATCTTCCAGTTTGTTTTGGTATAAATAGGAATCTTAACTTGGTGTAATGACATGTATAGACTAATGATAATAAATGAGGGTTTGTAAATGTTTTGGTTGTAACTAGCCATTGGAATGGCTAGTGATAGTAAATTTGATGCATACTTATGCATGAGGTTTATTTTAATTAGTATATGAATGTGTTTGGTTTATTATATTAGATGAAATTAAGTTTGGAAGGGTATATAATTTTAATGTAAAGATGATACCTGAAAGCATGAGTAAATGTGTTATGCATAAAACTTTATCATTAGATTGATTTATATGCCTTGACTTGGTTGGTGAATACATTGAAGTGTTGATGTTGGTGCAAGGTAAAAAGGGTGAGAAATAAGGCTTGGAAAATGACCTTATTCTATCCACACGGAAAGACACATGGCCATGGGCACGGGCATGTGGTTTAGTCGTGTATCCCCTGCATCTTAAAAATTGAGAAACAAAATACTCAGAATTGGTCACATGGGTAGAGACACAGACATGTGTCTCAGCCGTATGAGTCACACAGCCTAGCACACGGACGTGTGCATGGCCGTGTGAATCCTGCACCTAATTTTTAAAAATTAAATTATTCGCACTACCTAGCACATGGGCGTGTTGTAACAGCTCAATTTTGGGCCTAGTCAGAACAGTGGTTTCCGGACCACAAATATGACAAGGAAAATTTTATTTTTATTATATTTCTATGGTCTAAAATTTTATAGAATCATTTTGTGAAAATTTCGTTCGAAAATTTTGATGTTTGGGCACTCAATTTAGTCAAAAGGACTAAATTGTAAAGAGTGCAAAACTTGAGTTCTAGAAGATAGAGGTGTCTAATTGTTATGAAATTTTAAATTGGAGGTCCTTATGTGGTAATTAGATCATTAGTTGAGTTTTGGGAAATGTTTTAAATTGTTTTTCATTAAGGGTATTTTGGTAATTTGGCTAATAAAGCCAAAATAACATGAAAAAAAAAGATGTCATCTTCTTCATTTTTCATGCCATGGCCAAATTTTGCAAGGGAAGACCATAGCTAGGGTTTTCTAAACTTTCCAAGCTCCATAGTAAGTCCATTCGAGTCCCGTTTTTAATGATTTTTACATTTTTGAAATCCTTGTAACAAGATCTACCTATTTCTACCATTTATTTGTGTTATGATGAAGGTATAGGGTTTGATACATGTTAGAAATTTGTGCATTTTGATGTCTAATGGTAGATTATGCATGTTTATGGTTGGAGAAACGACTTTTACTAAGTAGTTTTCGATGAAAATGCATAAAAGGACTAAATTGTAAAAGTTATAAAATTTGTCATAAAAGTGTTAATGAGTGGAAATTGAGGGCTGATGTAGTTATGAAATTTTTTCGGCTAGGCTTAAAGTACAAAGAAATTGAATGAAAATTATTTTACGAGTCTAGGGGCAAAAGTGTAAAGACGTGAAAGTTTAGGGCAAGAATGTAATTTTTCCATAATATGATTTTGGGTCACAATGAATAATGTGACTAATAAGTGAGCTAAATTGGATATTATAGATCAAGAAAAAAGAGATTCCAGCTTAGAACGGGGAAAAACGTGAAATTAACGGTTAGGTCATTCTTTGCTATTTTCAGTGTGGAGGTAAGTTCATTTGCAAATAATGCAACCTGTACCATACATTAAATGCTTTAATGTTGCATGTATGATAAGTACTTACATATTTGATACGTTGTTGTATCATGTGTTTATAGCCTAAATTTCATCATAAATTATATTTTCATTGTTCCATGAATATGTGATTAGTGCCATGAGCATCGAAATCGACGTTACGAGCAAGTTTTGCAGAAATGTGGCATTGAATAATCCCATTTGAACCTTAAGAATAGTTTAGGATACAAGTGACATATCACTAGGAATTATGAAATCTGAACTCATTGAGTTGTGGTCTGAGTTCATGATATATGTGACGTCCCAACTCATTGAGTTGTGGTCTGAGTTCATGATATATATGACACATGTTTTGGCATCTGGGTACTTGTCTCATAATTCTATTGATGGCGAGGTAGTCCGGCATGTGTTGCGGATACCCGACAGGCTACATGAGTAGACCCGTGAGTAGCTTGTAAATGAGCAACATGTGATCTAAGATATGAAGTAGCATTGGCTACATATAAGGCACTTAGGTGCAAACTTTCAATGTATCTGATAGTATTTCGAGTGTTCAATGGGTAGTTCAAAAAAGTTCTATGAGTAATCGTAACGATTGCATCAAGACATGAAAGTAAGTTATAATGTGCAAGTGGGTGCAGGTATGTACATCGAACTCATGTGAATGACATAAAATATGATGAATATGTGGTAAGAATGCATACGAGGAAGTTATGCTATGAAATATTGGTAACCTTGTGACTAAAGATCTACATTTATGATGAATGGATATATGATAAGAATTGAAAAATAATCATGTCTTGGGCTTATGAGCCTGATTGAATTGTGATATAATACGATGTATATACTTAAGCTGTGATTCAATAGATTTGTGAAAGATTGTAAAGCTTTATGAGAAATTATGATTACTCGTAAATGATATGCATGTTGTTAAGTGAGTTGAAATAACTTGCTAATAATGTGATATGCTATAATGGGGAGATTATGGCTGGTAGTCTAATGCCAAGACATATAATTAGTGTTTATAAGATAAAAGAGTAATCATTATGAATGAGTAAGTAATAATCATGGGATTTAATGCAAATTGTAATAATAGTATCATTAAATGAATGTTAATAGTTGTATATTATTCGTATATGAACTTACTAAGCTTTGAAGCTTACTCCCTTTCCTTTCGCATGTTAGTTAATTTAGCTAGCTTGGGTTGGAGACCGCCGGAGATGCCATCACACTATCAAGCTATCATTTGGGTATAAGTGAACACAAGTATTTTAAGCTTATGGCATGTATAAGGACTTCATCTTTTGATTAATTATGTCATTATTAAATTGGCCAAGTCTGGTGGCTTTGTAACACCCCTAACCCGTAACCGTCACCAGAATAGGTTAAGAGGCATTACCGTACTCATAACACAGATCAGAACCGTCAAATATCAAATATCCTTCCATTTCAATAAACATAGATCATTAGTATTCAACGTGAACTTAAAACGACCGTGTGAAGTTTAAAACATGCTTTCAGGATCAATTCGATAACATATGAAAGTTTCAGAACTTATAAAAATTTTCAACTTTTAAAAGGCCACACGCCCATGTGAATAGGCCGTGTGCCTCACACGGCCTTAGACACACGAGTGTGTCTAAGCCGTGGCAAATCAGGGCATAGCTACTGACTTGCCCACACGGCTACAAGACACGTCTGTGTGCCTTGGCTGTTGTCGAGTTTAACTTGGGCCACATGGCTAGCCACACGCCCGTGTGCTTTGGCCGTGTTTGGGCCTGGCTTACAATTGTAGGGCACCATAAGGGACACACGGCCGTGCAACATAGCCGTGTGTCGCACACAGCTGAGACACACACCCGTGTCTCTGCCTGTATTGACAAAAATAGGCCATTTGAATAGCCAATTTGCCACCCCAAATTTGGGTCAACCTACAATCAAGAAACAAGCATATATGAACCACCATTTTAGCCAATTTTATGCCAAAACATTAATCATTTATATCATAACAATATCAACCATTTTCCTACTTATAAACCTTACCAATTCATGCTGACATAAAATAAGATCATACCAAAACATTTCCTTCCATACATCATTCAATCTCATGCTAAACTTAACAAAACTTACCAACTGAAACGTACCACAATTGCATATTAACATCACATACCATAAGCCATTATCAACTATGAGTTTAAACACCAACTAGCCAAATCACATGGCTAAGTATATACATCACAAAACATAATTCCAAAACCACTAGCCTATACATGCCATACTTTAAAAATATACATTTTCAAAAGTACCTGTAACACCCTAAACCCGGCCTAGACGTTATGATCGGATCCGACGTGCCACATCAAAACGTTAAAACATTTTTTTCATTCTAAGTCTAGGAAATCGTACTTAATGTTCAAAGGATTAATTCATTGATGGATAAAGTGAATGGAAGCTGTGCACCAGGTAGGAAACCGGAAAAAGGAGGTGAGTCCATCGGACTGCTTAAGTACCAAGCTCTTTCGTATCCAATCCTAGACATGCACACCACCATTGCCACACTCTAACATCGCGTATATTTTTAGGTTACCATTGAAATTATGTCTATTTTAGAATAAAACGTATTTAAGTTTGTAAAACGTTATCATAGCAGAAGCCTTGTTTGTAATAGTGTTACTTTGAAATCAGTTTATGTTTTTGGAAAACGAACCCTAGATCTAGCCCATTTTGATAGTTAATATAATTTAAGGTCATCATGATAAGTTATAAATCAAAACCCAAATAAAAATAATCATAAGCGGCCTTATTACACAACAAAACCTAAATCATCAAAGTAAAGAAAATTGAAGTCCAAATCACCAGAAGAAATCCATATTGCAGAAGGAGTGGCCACTCCTAATCCCTTGCAGCTCCAAGCCCACTATGGCCGGGGATTATCTGCATGGATGAAAATAGGGGATGAGTTTGGGGAAATTCAGTGTGTAAAATTAACCCAACCATAGCCCATATCAGCTCAAACCACAGAAACAGAATAAATTGGCCTTAGCCCAGAACAGAATACAGAATTAAGTCCATAGGCCCATAACAGATCAGATCAGATATTTCATATATATGCAAAACCCAACACATAACCAACCATATACACCCCCTTACCAACCTTTCACCATGTGGGGAGACTACTCGACCCACCCAACCGCTACACGCCACAGAATTATGCAGCATGGCTGCCAGAACAGATAATGTGACAGAGTCACCAGATACAGATAATCGTGGCAGAGCCACCAGAACAGAAATATGTGGCAGAGCCACCAGATTAGATAATTGTGGCATAGCCACCAGGACGTTTCCTCCAAAATATAACCCATGTCCCCATGCAACAAATATTCATTCATGGCATACATCATACAGATTTAAATCAACATGCTTTTCAGACAAAATTAACCCTAAGGGCATATTGGTCATTTACACCTAGGGGTATCATGGTAATTTTCCATACATAAGGGTATTGTAGTGATTTAGCTATTTCTAGGGTTTTCATGCATATCCTATCCATTTACGTACTATCAGAATACTTACCGCGCATATTTACCAAATTGAGCCTGTTAGCCCATGAACCAGATTTTTGGCCCATTAAGCCCACATTATCAAAATGTACGAAATCACACGTACTGCAGTTTATTACCTTCAGAATACCAAACATACAAACCCAACTATCTTACGAGCATTCGCACACTCGCAAACTCCCAAAATACCAACTTTCCGGCATTTTGGCTTTTTGGCTTTTGCGATCTAGTCTATGAGAGGGTGTCAGTTACACACCTGTTTTGTGACGATTCGTTGTCGAGATCCATGCACGAACTGCCTACAATTAAATCACTAACATATTACTCTAGATATCGAATTAATATTGAGTAAATAGCCCCTTACCATATTCGGCCAAACATGCTTAGAACCTTCTTGGTCTTACCTTGTTGCCGAACTATGTCTTAAATCCAAAGATCTAATCGTTCCACTTGTCCAAGCCCTTGATCAGCATCCTCTAAATCACACCATTTACCAAAACAGAACAGTTATTACAACCCCTTAGGGCTACAAGTCCAAATCGACAGCCTCCCTAACATTTAGGGATTTCGGCCTTTCCTAAAATACGAAAGAAAGACTATGTTTTGAAACTACTTACCACCGATACCTTCGACCAATGTTTCCAATTGATGCCTACTTAAATCCAATGCCACTCTACCCCCAAACGATCACCAAAGTCAAGCCTTCAGTGTTTTCAATATTCGGCTAAGTCCCTATGAAAGTGGGGTTTTTCGGCTTTTTTGCAACTGTGTAGAAAAAAATGAATTAATAGGGTTTTACTGTGGTCTTGTCGACAAAACTTGAGGTTTAAAGGAGGAAAGAATTGGCCAAAGATGATAAGCAAAATAAGAGAATTTTGCTAGGAAAAATCGGCATAGAAGAAAGTGTAGCTTTCGGGATTTCGGCTTTTTATGGCCAAAGGCTATGAAGGTTTTGAAACGTCTGAAGGGAAGGATGGAGATGAACAAGAGGTTAGAAGGGTTCGGCTATGAAGGAGAAAGGAGAATAAGAAAAAGGTTGATGAAGAGAGGGGAGAAAAATGAAGAGGGAAATGGTCAGCAAACGGCCCAACTTTCCCTTAATGCTGAATTTATACTGACCTTAACCCTAGCCGAATTTTGCCTCCCTAAAGTTCCCTTTGGCCGACCAACTCTTGCTCCTCAAGAGTCCATTATTCGGCCAACACAGCTCTCCCTAATCAGCTCCTAAATTCTCTCCCTTATCCCCTCCTTACTCAATCTCCTGAGCAACTCCAACTCTTCCTAACAGTCTTTCACTTCAGTTCCACTACTTACCTTTTCCATTCATAAAAATTAATCCCTTATTTGCTGTCATTGTGACTTGAACCTGGGTCCTCCCAATCATCCACACGCCACTTATAGCATTCCCAGTGGCGTCACTTAGCCACTTTACCACATGCTTCCTTGTGATTTATTTTACACAATTAATACCTAAAAGCCCAATTAACTAGAACCCCTTTTTCTTATGGAATTAAAATTAATTAAAACTACCGGGTTTTACCTTAAGCTTGGGCCTTCTAGAGGCCCACTAACATAATTAATCCTATGACAAACAAACAGAACACAGAATTTTTAAATTTTTCCAACATTTTTAAAATTCCCAAAAATTGGGGCGTTACAGTACCAAAATGAGATTCGATAGTGTGGTGATGATCCTTGACAATCCTCGAGCGTGCTGTAGCTTTGATATCTATAAAACAATGCAAACACACACAAAGTAACGTTTCAAAAGCTTACTAAGCTCGTACCAAAATCATCAATACATAAGTACTTACAAATTCTCAAATCATCTATCAAATTATACCAACACAATCTATATGTTCATACCAATTCAATGAGCTTCAAATACATAGTATCATCTACCACATAGGTATCGTACATACCCGAATCTTTCCGTACTTATTCACTTTCATTCTCACTTTTGTTTAAATATTTTAAGACTTTCCGTAAATTATTAGTGCTTTGAACATCCGCGCACTTAGTGCTGCAATAGTTAGCCGAAGCTAGAACGATTTCATACACTTAATGCCATCTCAATTAGCCAAAGCTAAGTCGGTATCACACACTTAGTGCCTCATATAGCTGAAGCTAGTTTAAATCGCACACTTAGTGCCAAATACTATTGATTTATTGTCGTATTCATCCAAACCAAACATATATACAATGTATATATAATCAAAACATCAAAATATACTTAACATCATGTTATAAGTACGAACTTACCTTGTACTCAAAATCGTCGACTCGATCGTTTATTCTATAATCTTCAACTTCCCTAGGTCTAAATCTGAATTCCTCTTTTCTTGATCTATATGTATTCAAAATTAACCCTTTTATTCGCCAAATAATTAAAAACAATCCATATACACATATTTAGGGCATTTTACAAAATAGCCCTCACATTTTCACATTTCGACACTTTAGTCTCTAAATCACAAAATCACAAAATACACATAATTTGCTTATACTCATGCTTGGCTGAATTCTCCTAGCTCTCATACAAGTCCATACATTTTATTTATTTTACATTTTAGTCCCTCAAAATAACATTTTTACAATTTGGCCCATAATACTCAATTTCATCAAAAATTCAAAGACAAAACATGTAAACCCAGCATCAAGCTTTCATAATTCACCAACTAATATCACAAAGCTCATAGCTTTATCAATGACACATTTCAAAATCATCATCAAAATCAAAAATTGAGGCATGGGTTTGATAGTATTTGAAACAATGATTACAAAAATGTAGAAATTATCAAAAACTGATAAAAACACATATCTTAATTAAGGATTACAAGTGTCGAACCCTAACAAACTTCTCTCTTTTCTTTTCTTGTATTTTGGGTCAAAGATGAGCATGAAATGGTTTATTTCATGTCTTTATTTTAATTATAATTCATTTATAATTAGTTTACTAATTTGCCCTTGTATCTAACATTAATAAACCATGCATATCAAGGTCATATATGTTCATTAACCATGTAAATGACATAATAACCACATAAGGACCTTTTAATTATAAAGGCAAGTCAAATAAGCACTTTTAACATCTAGCACACAAGTTTTAAATTTTACGCGATTAGGTCCTTTTGTTTTGCAAATTAAGCACACAAACAATTAAATTTTCACACGAGACTTTCACACATGTCAATCACTTATAATAGGCACGGAAAATAATATTAAAATATTTTTCTAACTCAAATTTGTGGTCCCGAAACTACTATTCCGACTAGGGTCAAAACTGGACTATTACAATTCTCCCCCCTTAGGGATTTTACCATTGAATAGATTCAGATATAACTGTCTCATAGTATCTTCTGGCTCCCACGTGGCCTCTTCAATACCTTGTCACTGCCACATCACTTTAACTAATGGAATTTTCTTATTTCACAGCTCTTTAACCTCGCGAGCTAAAATACAGATTGGCTTTTCTTCGTAAGTCATATCAGACTAAATCTCTATTTCAGATGGAGGAATCACATGCGAAGGATCGGATCTGTGTCGTCGAAGCATCGATACATAAAACACATTATGAATCTTTTCTAAATCTGGTGGCAACAACAATCTATATGCTACCGGCCCAATACACTCGATAATCTCATATGGCCCGATGAACCTCAGACTCAGTTTGCCTTTTCTACTGAACCGAAGCACTTTCTTCCACGGAGACACTTTCAAAAACACTTTATCGTTGATCTCAAACTCAATGTCTTTTCTTTTCAAATTTGCATATGATTTGTGACGATCGAAAGCTACTTTCAAACTATCTCGGATCACTTTCACTTTCTGTTCAGTTTCTTTTATCAAATCTACCCCGTGAATCTTATTTTCGCTAAGCTTAGTCAATACAAAGGTATACGATATTTGCGACCATATAAAGCTTCGTACGGTGCCATTTTAATGTTGGACTAAAAACTATTATTATAAGCGAATTCAATCAAAGGTAGATATTGCTCCCACGTACGTTTAAACTCAAGAATGCAACATCTCAACATATCCTCGAGTATCTGAATAATCCGCTCGGATTGACCATCTGTTTGTGGATGAAAAATAGTACTGAAGTGCAATTTAGTACACAGAGCATCTTGCAACTTCTTCTAGAATCGTGATGTGAATCTCGGATCTCTGTTTAACACTATAGACAATGGCACACCATGCAATCTTACAATATCAGAAATATATAACTTAGCTAATTTATCAAGCGAGTAATCGAATTGAACCGAAATAAAATGAGCTGATTTTGTCAAACGATCAACTACAACCCAAATTGCATTTTTCTTTTCTACAACCCAAATTGCATCTTTCTTTCTCGGAGATAAGGGAAAACCTGAAACAATGTCCATGTCATTCGATCCCATTTCCACTCTGGAACCATAATCGGTTGTAACAATCCTGATGGCACCTAATGTTCTACTTTAACTTGCTGACAAATCAAACATTTAGAAACAAATACAGAGATCTCTTTTCATTCCAGACCACCAATAATGCTGTTTCAGACCATTATACATTTTCGTACTACTCGGATGCACAGATAAACGACTACTGTGAGCTTCACTCAGAATCATTTGAATTAATTCTATATTTTGTCGGAACACAAATTCAATCTCGAAATCTCAAGCAATCATCTTTCTCAACTATGAATTCTGAATCAGGCTCTACATCGCATTGAGCTCATTTAGCTAAAATCTCATTATCAAGCTTCTGAGCTTCGATAATCTGCTGTAAGAACAAAGGTCTTGCTTTTAATTCAGCTAAAACTGAACAATCATCTGATAAAATCAAAGGAGTATTCATCGCACGCAAAGCAAACAACAATTTTTGACTTAATGTATCAACAACAAGATTTGCTTTTCTTGGATGATAATCAATCACAAGTTCGTAGTCTTTTAGCAGTTATAACCATCTTCTTTGTCGTAGATCCAGATCTTTCTGAGTCATCAAATATTTCAAACTCTTATGATCAGAGTATACGTGACACTTCTCACCAAAAAAGTAATGGCGCCAAATCTTTAGAGCAAACACAATCGCAGCGAACTCAAGATTGTACGTGGGTTAGTTCTTTTCGTGCGACTTCAACTATCTCGAAGTATAAGCAATGACTTTTCCTTCTTGCATCAAAACACATCCCAGACCAATCGATGAAGCATCACTATAGATAACAAATTCTTTACCCGATTCGGGTTGTACCAATACCGGAGCTTTAGTCAACAAAGTCTTCAACTGATCAAAGTTGTTTTGACACTTTTCGGACCACTCAAACTTCACATCTTTTTGCAGCAATTTTGTTAACAGAGTTGCAATCATCGAAAAACCTTTCACGAATCTTCTATAATAACCAGCTAGTCCCAGAAAACTACAGGCTTCAGAAACATTCCTCCGAGGTTTCCAATCGAAAATAGCTGAAATTTTACTCGGATCAACCCGGATACTAGATTCTGATACAATATGGCCTAGAAAACTCACTTCTCTCAACTAGAATTCACATTTACTGCAACTGCTTATCTCGCAGAATCTGTAGCACTAATCTCAAATGCTCGGCATGTTCAGATTCATCACGTGAATAAATCAATATGTCATCAATAAATACAACAACAAATTGATCTAAATATGGTCTAAAAATTCTATTCATCAAATCAGTAAAAATAGCATGTGCGTTAGTCAATCCGAAAGGCATAACTAAGAATTCCTAGTGATAGTACCTCGTTCTGAAAGTAGTTTTCAAAATATCTGAATCTTTTACTCGTAACTAATAATAACCAGATCTCAAATCTATTTTCGAAAACACATCAGCACGTTTCAACTGATCAAAAAAATCTTCAATTTGGGGTAGAGGATATTTATTCTTGATAGTCACTTTATTCAACTAACGATAATCGATACACATTCTCATTTTACCATCTTTCTTTTTCACAAATAGAACCGGAGCACCCCAAGGTGAGAAACTCAGTCTGGCAAATCCTCTATCGGTCAACTCTTACAACTGAGACTTTAATTCTTTTAACTCGGTCAGAGCCATTCTGTACAGAGCTATTGAAATCGGAGTAGTACCAGGTACCAATTCAATACCAAATTCTACCTCTCTAACCGGAGGTAATTCCGTAATTTCTTCAGGAAATACATTAGGGAACTCATACACAACAGGCACTGATTCAAGTTTCTTTTTTGACACTCTCGAATCAATCACATATGTAAAATAAGCTTCACAACCCTTTCTCACAATACTTAAAGCTTTCATCAAAGATATTACAGCAGGAAATCCATTTAAATCACTAGATTCAGTTCTAACTATTTCATCATTCTTGCATCTCAAATCAATAGTTTTCCATTTGTAGTTCACCACAGCATCATGCAAAGTTAACCAATCCATACCCAAAATTACATCAAATTCATCAAAAGGTAACAACATCAGATTAGCCGAAAAATAAATGTCTCGAAACATTAACGGGCAATTCTTGCATACTTTATCAACCAGAACACGTCTGCCTAGGGGGTTCGAAACTCTAATTACAAATTTAGTAGACTCTACAGGCAAAGTGTTCATGCATATATACGAATGTGTCGATCCAGGATCTATCAAAGCAATCACATAAGTATCATAGAGAGTAAATGTACCTGTAATTACATCTGGCAATGAAGCTTCCTCACGAGCTCGGATAGCAAAAGCTCTGGTAGGTGCACGAGCCTCAGATCTATCAGCTGTGTCCTTTGTTCCTCTTTGACTACCACTTATATTTCCCGAATTTCTGAGAGGTCTACCATTAGAAGCAATACCATTTTACCTCAAATTCTGAACATCATCTTTTTTCAACTAAATCTGGGCAATCTTTTATAAAATGATTTCTTGAACCACAACTATAACAAGCTCGATTATTACTTTTTCCCCAACATTCTCTGAAATGTCGTCTTCCACATTGATCACACTCAGGCTTTTCATTCTTTGTGTTATCAACACTGGCAACAAACGTAGCTGAAGATTTGAAATTCGATTGTGATCTAACACAATCTGTGTTCGAATATCCCACACTAGTCTTTGAACGACTGCTATTATCTCTAAACTTCTTTGACCCAGATTGAAATGATTTGCCCGATGATCTCTTTTATACCTCTCTAGCTTCAAAATTAGCTTTTCTTTTCTCTTTTCCAAGATCTTCAGCTTTACATGCTCGTTCCACTAGTACAATAAATTATTTGATTTCCAGAATCCCAACTAACAAACAAATATCCTCATTCAAACCATCTTCAAATCTTTTGCACATTATTGCTTCTGAAGATACACATTCTCGAGCATACTGACTCAACCTTACAAAGTCCCTCGTATTCTATGATAAACATACGACCTTGTTTAAGCTCAAGAAACTCTTTATGTTTCTGATCGATGAATCTCTGACTGATACATTTCTTTCAAAATTCAACTTGGAAGAAATCCCAAGTAACCCGTTCACTCGGAACCAAAGATGTCAAAGTCTTCCACCAATGATACGCTGTGTCTCTCAGAAGGGAAACGACACATTTTATGCATTCTTCTAGACTCAAAGACAATTCATTAAACACTCTTATTGTATTCTCTAACCAAAACTTGGCTTTTTCAGCATCATCGCTCATTGTAGCTCAGAACTCTTCAACACCATCTTTTCTAATCTTATCAACTGGTGGTATATTTAACTGAACTGGATTCACTAGTGACATCACGGGAGCTTGAGAAAGATTAACTGGGGTAGAGGTTGTTGTATAGCTAGATTGGTTCTATTATATTAGGTGAACCAATCATTCATCATCTGATTGAAGGCTTGTTTAGCCTCACCATCACAGCTACTCGTAGCCAGTCGAGAATAAGATGGCACCGTCCCTTGCTCGGGAGCAGGCGTATTGCTTTCAACATCGCCTGTTATGGCTCTTTCGGGATCCATTTGCTATATAAAAGCACTTTTCAATGTCAGGATTCATCACACTATCGCAGTTCAAAAATATGGCATGTATAGCTAGACTCACAAACACTATGGTAGTCCTAGAACCGACTAAACCATAGCTCTGATACCAATTAAATATAACACCCCTAACCCGTAACCATCACCGAAATAGGATAAGAGGCATTACCGGACTCATAACACAGATCAGAACCATCAAATCTCAAATATCCTTCCATTTTAATAAACATAGATCGTTAGTTTTCAACGTGAACTTAAAACGATCGTACGAAGTTTAAAACATGCTTTCAGGATCAATTCGATAACATATGAAAGTTTCATAACTTATAAAAATTTTAAACTTTTAAAAGGTCACACGCCCGTGTGAACAGACCTTGTGCTTCACACGACCTTAGACACGCCCGTGTGTCTAAGCCGTGGCAAATCAGGGCATAGCTACTAACTTGCCCACACGGCTACAAGACATACTTGTATGCCTTGGCCATGGTCGAGTCTAACTTGGGCCACACGGCTAGCCACAAGCCCGTGTGATTTGGCTGTGTTCGGGCCTGACTTACAATTGTAGGGCACCCCAAGGGACACACGACTGTGCAACATAGTCGTGTGTCGCACACGGCTGAGACATAGGCTTGTGTCTCTACCTGTGTGGACAAAAATTAGCCATTTGAATAGCCAATTTGCCACCCCAAATTTGGGTCAACCTACAAGCAAGAAACAAGCAAATATGTACCACCATTTCAGCCAATTTTATGCCAAAACATTAATCATCTATATCATAACAATATCAACCATTTTCCTTTTATAAACCTTACCAATTCATGCCAACATAAAATAGGATCATACCAAAACATTTCCTTTCATACATCATTCAATCTCAAGCTAAACTTACCAAAACTTACCAACTAAAACTTACCACAATTGCACATTAACATCACATACCATAAGCCATTATCAACTATGAGTTTAAACACCAACTAGCCAAATCACATGGCTAAGTATATAAATCACAAAACATAATTCCATAACCACTAGCCTATACATGCCATACTTTAAAAACATAAAATTTCAAAAGTACCAAAATGAGATTCGATAGTATGGTGACGATCCTCGAACTTACAATAGCTTCGATATCTATAAAGCAATGCAAACTCACACAAAGTAAGCTTTCAAAAGCTTGGTAAGCTAGTACCAAATCATCAATACATAAGTACTTACAAATTCTCAAATCAACTATCAAATCTATACCAAAAAATCCATATGTTCATACCAAATCAATGAGCTTCACATACATAGTATCATCTACCACATAGGTATCGTACATACCTGAATCTTCCCGTACTTATTCACTTTCATTCTCACCTTTCATTTAAATTTTTTAAGACTTTCCGTAAATTATTCATGCTTTGAACATCTGCACACTTAGTGCTGCAACAGTTAGCCGAAGCTAAAATGATTCCGCACACTTAGTGCCATCTCAATTAGCCGAAGTTAAGTCAGTATCGCACGTTTAGTGCCTCATATAGCCGAAGCTAGTTTAAATAGCACACTTAGTGCCAAATACTATTGATTTATTGTTGTATTCATCCAAACCAAACATATATACAATGTATATATAATCAAAACATCAAAATATATTTAACATAATGTTTTAAGTATGAACTTTCCTCGTACTTAAAATCGTCGCCTCGATCGTTTATTCTATAATCTTCAACTTCCCTTGGTCTAAATTCGAATTCCTCTTTTCTTGATCTACATGTATTCAAAATTAACCCTTTTATTCGCCAAATAATTCAAAACAATCCATATACACATATTTAGGGCATTTTACAAAATAGTCCTCACATTTTCACATTTTGACACTTTAGTCTCTAAATCACAAAAGCACAAAATACACATAATTTGCTTATACTCATGCTTGGATGAATTCTCCTCACTCTCATACAAGTCCATACATTTCATTTATTTCACATTTTAGTCCCTAAAAATAACATTTTTACAATTTAGCCCGTAATACTCAATTTCATCAAAAATTCAAAGACAAAACATGTAAACCCAGCATCAAGCTTTCATAATTCACCAACTAAAATAACAAAGCTCATAGCTTTATCAATGGCACATTTCAAAATCATCATCGAAATCAGAAATTGATGCATGGGTTTGATGGTATTCGAAACAACGATTACAAAAATGTAGAAATTATCAAAAACCGATCAAAACACATACCTTAATCAAGGATTACAAGTGCCGAACCCTAACAAACTTTTCTCTTTTCTTTTCTTGTATTTTGGGTCAAAGATGAGCATGAAATAGTTTATTTCATGTCTTTATTTTAATTATAATTCATTTATAATTAGTTTACCAATTTGCCCTTGTATCATAACATTAATAAACCATGCATATCAAGGTCATATATGTCTATTAACCATGTGAATGGCATAATAGCCACATAAGGACCTCTCAATTATAAAGCCAAGTCAAATAAGCACTTTTAACATCTAGCACATAGCTTTTACATTTTACGGGATCAGGTCCTTTTTTTTGCAAATTAGGCACACAAACAGTTAAATTTTCGCATGATACTTTCACATATGTCATTTCACTTATAATAGACAGGAAAAATAATATTAAAATATTTTTCTAACTAAGATTTGTTGTCCCGAAACCACTATTTTGACTAGGGTCAAAACCGGATTGTTACAAGCTTATATTGATTTGGTGATTCATTTTGTATATGGCCATGAGATATGGTTCATATTGATTATTTGTTTGTAAGCCTATTCATATATGCATGATGTGGTTAAAATTGTGTGGCATGGATGAATTGTGGATGCGACTATGGATGTTTGATGATGGAATTGTGAGTGAGTGGCATGATAATAACTAAGACATGAGTATGTGAAATGGAAGTAAACTTCAACTCTTAGTGCATGCAAATTTATAACTTTGGCTTGACAAAGTATGAAGTTTTATGCATGTATTAGTAAAGATGGAATGATCATGATCATGTCTTATTTGTGTATGTTTTAAGTGCTCAATTATTCCATGTTAAGTGCCCTTGAAGTCATGTATGTGTTTGTGCAAATAAGGGTGGCAATTGGCTTGGAAAATAGCCCTGTAATTGTCCACACGGGTAGACACACGGGCATGTGTCTAGGCCGTGTGCGATAGACGGTCAGCCCCATGGGCATGTGATCCTGCCGTGTGTCCCCTGCACCCTAATTAGGTAAAACAGAATGCCCAGTAGTAAACACAAGGGTAGAGACACGGCCGTGTATCTCAACTATGTGAAGGACACGACCTTAGCACACATACGTGTGACTTAGCTGTGTGCTCTTATTTTGCTAATGATGTCATAAACTGAGAGTTACATAGGTTGAGGACACGGGTGTCTCCCAAGCCACACGGGCGTGTGTGACCACATGGCCTACTCATATGGGCGTGTAACTCCCCAAAATAAGAAAATTTTCTAAATGTTGTAAAAGTTCAAAAAAGTTCTTAGTATAGTCCCGAACCACACCCAATGTAAGTTTTGGGCTTCAAGGACCCTTATAAGGGACGTTATGTATGTTAATGAAAATTTTTAAATTTCGATGCAAATTCATGTCTCATTTTGTATGATTGTGTGAGATTATGTCCGGTAACGCCTCGTACCCTGTTCTGGCATCGAACACGGGTAAAGGGTGTTACACATGTGGTTGGTCGTGTGACCCAAGTGAGTAGCTACCCTAATTTGAACATGGTCTGGGACACGACCATGTACCTCACATCAAATGCCTACATAGCTTAAGACATAGCTGTGTCATTGGCCGTGTGAGCCACACGGTCTGGCCACACGGGCGTGTGTCCCCTACACGTAAGAAAAATTTTGAGATTTCGCAAAGAATTTTATGTGATTCCGATTTAGTCTTGACTTGATTCTAATATGTATTTTGGGTCTCGAAGACCATATAAGGGACATTATGGTTGATTGTGGTTGATTTTCGCAAATGAATAGTAAATGACATAAATTAATTGTAATTGAATTGTAAACTCCTGTAATGCTTCGTAACCCTATTTTAGTGACGGATACGGGTTAAGGGTGTTACATTTATTGGTATCAGAGCTACAGTTTAACTGATTCTCAGACTAATGTAGCAAGTATGAATTTAGCTGTATATGCCATTATATAATTTGTGATAATGTGATATCTTCTGACCATTTTAAATGTGTTTTTCATATAGTAATGTCATCCAACCAAGCTAGAGTCGAATCTGAGGAAGTTGAGAGCACTGCTCAAGATTCTGTATAAAGAATTGCATCTACTAGTAGTAGGACGCCCGTATCTGAGGGCCAGGTTGAGGAGGTAAAAGAAACCTTCTTTTAAATGATGAATGAGTGGTTCACAGAATTTTTGAGAACAAATCCTGTTGTACAACAAGCTTCCCCTTCTACTCCTCAACCGGTTCCTGACATGCCACAAGGTGCTGAACCTATTAGAACTGGTAAGCCTCTAGTAGATAAAATTCGTAAATATAGAGCTGAAGAATTTAGGGCTATTGCCGAAGATGATCTGAAAAGGGCTGAATTTTGGTTAGAGAATACAATCAGGGTTTTGGATGAATTATCATGTACACTAGCTGAATGTCTAAAATGTGTTGTATCACTATTAAAAGATTCAACTTATTAGTGGTGGAATACTTTGATTTCTGTTGTGCCAAGGGAAGATGTTACATTGGAGTTTTTCGAAATAGAATTCAGAAAGAAGTATATTAGTCAAAGATTTCTGGATTAGAAAAAGAAGGAATTTTTAGAGCTCAAACAGGGAAATATGATGTATCTGAGTATGAATGAGAATTTATTAATTGAGCAAGTATGCCAAGAATGTGTTCCGACTGAAGTTGTCATGTGTAAATGTTTTGAAGAAGGACTAAATGAGGATATTAAGCTATTAATTAAAATTCTTGAATTAAGGGAATTTATAGTACTGGCCAATCGAGTACACAAAGTCGAGGAATTAAGTAAAGAAAAGAAACAAGCGGAGAGAGAAGCTCAGATTTCTGGTAAAAGATTTATGAGCAAATCACAATCATCTGTTTCAAAGAAATCAAAGAAATACCATGATCATTTTACCGTATCTGTGGGGTATTCTGAAAAAGAATGAGGCTCTCAACGCTTTAACCTAAGATCTTCATCTCCATCTATAACAAGTGTTGGAAGTGTTGGTAACCCAAAACTAAGGTGTAAACATTGTAATAAATTTCATTTTGGGGAATGTCGTATGAGAAGTGGAGCCTGTAATAGATGTGGTTCTCTTGACCATTTTCTCAAAGATTGTCCAGAAAGGATTGAAAAAGATATTGATCAGAATTCGAAGCCAAGTAACCCCACCTCGAGAGGTAGACCATCTCGTCACCCCGATAATGCCAGTGGTAGCCGAGGTGCTACAAAAGATTCAGCGGTTAAATCTGAAGCAAGAGCACCGATAAGGACATATGCTATACGTGCAAGAGAGGATGCCTCTGCACCAGACGTCATTAGTGGTACATTTTCTCTTCTTGATATTGATATTGCTTCTTTGATTGATCCTTGTTTAACATATTCATATATATGCACAAATTTAGTGTCTGTTAAAAATTTACCTGTAGAGTTCACTGAATTTGTGGTTAAAGTTTCAAATCCCCTGGGCCAGTATGTTAAAATGGATAAAGTTTTTATAAATTGTCCGTTGATGGTAAAGGGTTATTGTTTCTCGGCTGATTTGATGCTACTATCTTTTGATGATTTGATGTGATTTTGGGAATGGATTGGCTAACTCAGCATGATTCAGTGGTAAATTGTAAATAAAAAGACATTGTGTTAAAGTGTCTGAATAGTGAATCACTCCATGTTGAATCTAATAAGTTGGATGGGTTATCTAAAGTAATTTCAGCTATATCAGCATAGAAATATGTTAGAAAAGGGAATGATGCTTATCTTGCATATGTGTTGGATACTAAAGTATCAGAATCAAAGACTAAATCAGTACCGATTGTTTGTGAGTTTCTTGATATGTTTCCAAAGGAATTACCTAGTTTACCATCGGTTAAAGAGGTAGATTTCTATAGATCTTGCTCCGGGAACAACATCGATATCTATAGCACCCTATGGAATGGCTTCTACTGAATTGAAAGAGTTGAAAGCATAATTTCAAGAGCTTACTGATAGAGGATTTGCTCGGCCCAATTTTTCAACTTAGGGTGCACTGATTTTGTTTGTAAATAAGAAAAAAGATAAATCTCTGAGGTTATGTATTGATTACAAATAGCTCAACAAGGTCACAATAAAGAACAAGTATCCATTACCTCGAATCAATGACCTATTTGATTAGTTGAAAGATGCCATTGTGTTATCTAAAATAGATCTCCGTTCTGAATACTATCAGTTGCGAGTAAAAGATTCAGATGTACTAAAGACAGCTCTTAGAACTAGGTACGGGCACTATGAGTTTCTTCTGATGTCGTTTGTCTTGACTAATGCACCTGCAGTATTCATGGATTTAATGAATAGAATTTTTAGACCTTATCTAGATAGGTTTGTGGTGGTGTTTATTGATGATATTTTGGTATATTCTTAAGATGAAAATGAGCATGCTGGTCATTTGAGTATTGTGCTACAAACTTTGCATGAGAAACAACTGTATGCCAAATTTAATAAGTGAAAATTTTAGCTTTAGGAAGTCGATTTCCTTGGGCATATAGTGTTTGCAGAAGGTATTAGGGTGGACCCAAATAAAATTCAGCTATTGTTAACTGGACACTATCAAAAAATGTGTTAGAAATTTTTTAGGATTAGCCAGTTACTATCAGAGATTTGTACAAGGTTTCTCAATGATAGCATCTCCAATGACTCGTATGTTGCAAGAAGATGTGAAATTCAAATGGTTTGATAAATGTCAGCAAAGCTTTGATAGAATAAAAACCTTGTTGACTAAAGCACCTGTGCTAGTTCAGCCTAAGTTAGGTAAAGAATTTGTAATTTATTGTGATGTGTCATTAAATGGTTTAGGCTGTGTTTTGATGCAAGAAGTTAAAGTAATAGCTTATGCTTCTAGACAGCTAAAACCACATGAAAAGAACTACCCGATGCATGATCTTGAATTATCAAATATTGTGTTTGCATTCAAAATCTGACGACATTACTCGTTGGGTGAAAAGTGTCACATATTCACTGATCATAAAAGTTTGAAGTATTTGATGTCGCAAAAAGACTTGAATCTAAGACAGCATAGATGGCTTGAGTTATTAAAAGATATGATTTGGTTATTGATTACTATCCTAGAAATGCCAATGTGGCTGCTGATGCTCTAAGCAGAAAATCTTTGTTAGCTTTGCGAGCAATAAAAGCTCGGTTATGTGTCTAATGATGGTTCGATTGTAGCTGAGTTAAAAGCTAAACCAATATTCTTGCAACAGATTTGTGAAGATCAGAAGAGTGATGATAAATTACAAGCTAAATGGGTACAATGTGGTCAAATTTTGATTTAGAATTGCAGATTGGCTTAGATGACTGCTTATTGTTCAGAGGCAGAATATTTGTACTGAAGAATTTAGAACTTGTACAGAGGATTTTGTATGAAGCTCACAATGATACAATGTCTTTTCATCCTAGTAGTAACAAAATGTACAATGATTTAAAAAAGATGTATTGGTGGCTGGGAATGAAATGAGATATTTCTAAATTTGTATCTAAATATTTGAATGTCAGCAAGTAAAAGCTGAACATCAGATGCCTTCAGGATTATTACAGCCAATTACTATACTAGAGTGGAAATGGGAAAGAGTTACTATGGATTTTGTATCGGGATTACCCTTATCCTTGAAAAAGAAAGATGCCATTTGAGTAATAGTCGATCGTTTAATGAAGTCTGCACATTTTATTCCGGTACGTATGAATTTCTTCCTGGATAGATTGGCTGAATTATATGTTTTTGAGATTGTCAGACTACATGGAGTGCCAGTTTCCATTATTTTAGATAGAGATTCCCGATTTACATCTCGATTCTAGAGCAAATTGCAAGAAGCTCTTAGTACGCAGTTACATTTCAGTACTGCATTTCATCCTCAAACTGATGGTCAACCAGAACGTATGATACAGATTTTAGAAGATATGCTTCGGTGCTGTGTGTTAGAATTCGAAGGTAATTGGGAAAAGTATTTGCCTTTGGTTGAATTTGCATACAATAATAGTTATCATTCCAGCATTAAAATGGCCCCATATAAGGCTCTGTATGGTCGTAAATGTAGAACTCTGTTGTACTGGACAAAACTTAGTGAGAAAAAGATACACGGGGTTGATTTAGTCCGTGAGACTGAAAAAAAGGTCAAAGTAATTCGGGATAGTTTGAAAGCAACCTCTGATCGTCAAAAGCCTTATGCCGATCTTAAACGAAAAGAGATAAAATTTTAGGTCAGTGACAAGGTATTCTTGAAAGTATCACCTTGGAAAAAAGTTCTTTGCTTTGGCCATAAAGGAAAATTGAGTCCATGATTCATCGGACCGTATGAGATTATAGAAAGAATTAGACTTGTTGCGTACCGATTGGCATTATCACCTGAACTTGACAGAATTCATAACATTTTTCATGTGTTCATGTTATGACGGTATCGATTAGATCCTTCACATGTAATTTCCCCGACAAAAGTTGAGATTCAGCATGATATGATTTACAGTGAAGAACCGATCAAAATCCTAGCACGTGAAACAAAAGAGTTATAAAATAAAAAGGTAGCTTTAGTAAAAGTTCTCTGGCAACGACATGGTATAGAAGAGGCTACCTAGGAACCGGAGAATACAATGAGAAAGCAATATTTGAACCTCTTTACTGGTAAGAGTTTCGAGGATGAAAATTCTTTAAAGTGGAGAGTTGTAACAGCCCATTTTCAGTGAAATCAGAACAGTAGTTTCGGGACCACAAATCTAAGTAAGAAAGAAAATTTATTTTAATATTATTACATGAATTGCATTATGATAGAAATGACGTATAAAAATTTTATTAAGAAAATTTTACTGATTTCATGTTTAATTATGGAAAGGACCAAATTGTATAAAATGCAAAAGTTGAGTTCTAGTAGCTATAAGTATCAAATAGCTATGGAACTCAAAACATGAGGTCCTTATATGGTAATTAGACCATTAAGAAAAGTTAGTAGATATTTTTGGTGAATCATCTATGGAAATTTAGAAAAAGAAAAGGACTAAATTGGAAAGTGGAAAAATTAAAAGATGATAATTAAATTAAATAGAAAATATCATCTTATTTTTATCATCTTCCCCAAATTAAAACATGGAAACCCTAGGAAAGAGAAAAATGTTCAAGCAAACTTTCTTGGCTTGATTAGATTTGGAAAACTCAAATACGAAGTTAGATCGAGGAAAAGAAAAAGTGCTAGATTAATAGATTTTTGTGTACGAACAAGTAACGAGGTAAGTTCGTGTAACTTAATTATGTGTATTAATATGTTTGAATTGAATGTTGTATTTGTGTGAATTGTATAAATGTTTAATGAATGAAATTAATCACATGCCTGATATTGCTCAATAAATGATAAGTTCCGTTTGAATAATGAAATGCAATGGATACAAAATTTTCCCGTATTGATTATAGCCCTGCATATGTTATGAACATTATAGCTCAGATGAGCATCCTGTTAAAAGCCTTATTAAGCATTCCTATTAAATGGTTCTTGTGAGCATCTTGATCAGTAGTAATCATGCATGTGTTGCGTACTACCGCAGCTCTTTGTGAGCGTCTGTTACATGATTGGTTGTGATCCTGCATATATTGTGGACACAGACGCTGCTCTTCGTGAGTGTCCTGATATAAGTTCTTATAAGCTTCTTGATATGACTTGCTTGAACTTCCTGTTAATAACTCTTCGGAGTTACCTGTTAAGCTCAATAAACTTCCTATTCTAAACTCTTATGAGTTTCCCAATTTAGCTCAGATCAGCTTCCTGTTACATGACTCATGTGAGCATCTTGATATATGGTTCGAGAGTGTGCTTCTTGATTATATGCCCTTATGGGTACCCCTAAACATGAGTTGACGGATCATTTATTTGTATACCTCGAGTATACTACCTGGGTATCCATCAACATTTCAATAATTTAAAGGACAAAATTTCTGATGTGAGAAAAATATAAGAACTAAATTGATTATATCTTAGAAATTCCTGAAATACTTGTAAATCTATGTTTGATGAGCTCATCTCTGTTATCTTGAAATTCATGTGAATTGCATGGCTAACTATTTTGATGAGTTTATGTGATTAGGCAATTGGCCAAAATGATTGGATGCATGTTTTGTATGATAATCTTAATTGTAAATACATGGTAAGTTGAATTCCTGTTATATGAACTTACTAAGCATTAAATGCTTACTCTGTTTTATTTTCATCTGTTTTATAGTACTCAGAAGCTCGTAAAGGTTGGAGACTGGTCGAAGAATCATCACGCTATCCTCCAGCTCATTTTGGCATAAATAGGAATCTTACCTTAGTGTAATGGCATATATAGGCTAATGATAATAAATGAGGGTATGTAAATTTTTTGGTTGTAACTAGCCATTAGAATAGGTAGTGATAGTAAATTTGATGCATACTTATGCATAAGGTTTATTTTAATTAGTATATGAATGTGTTTGGTTTAATTTATTAGATGCAATTAAGTTTGGGTAAGTATATAATTTTAATGTAAAGATGATACTTGAAAGTATGAGTTAATGTGTCAGATCATTAGATTGATTTATATACCTTGAATTGGTTGGTGAATGATTGCATGATTCGTAACAAGTAATAAATATTTATAATGAAGATCAAACCTAGACTAACTATTATCATGACGAAAAGGCAAGCGCACCTATCGAACAATAGTACAGTAATGGCAAGATCGGGATATCGTACCCAAGGGAACCAAAAGTACTAGTAATAACTATCTTTTTATTATCTAGCCTAAGAATAAAAGGGTTTGTTTATTAAACTAATTATCTAAACTAATTAACTAATTTAATTAAAGCAAAGAGAAGATTTGAAAAAAAAAAAGACTTGAAGAAAAGAAATTGATAAAGATGACACCCAAGGAGGAATCCACCTAGATTTCACTTATTATCTAACTCTGAACCAGACGATTTATTCACTTGACATGATTCGTGAGATTCCCTAACCTATGTTATTATCCCTTTCGAGACTAATAACATCTAACCCTCAGTTGAATTAATCGAAATTTTTTTTAATTAAAACCCCTATAAATCAATCTATGGACTCCCACATTAGGTTTCACCCTAATCTAGCAAAATCTCGTAACCCTATTTATAGGCGTTCGATCAAATTCGCTTAATTATGCCAAATCTACTCTTAGACAAGGTTTATTCCTCCTTTGCATAAGCACATCAAATCATGAATTAATACCTGGAATATTAACTCAAGCATTAAGAACACATAATTAAGAACAAATCAAGTATTTATCATACAGTTCAGATAATAATAACAAGATCCATCATAGGTTTTATCCCCTTTAGGTATCTAAGGGGTTTAGTTCATAATAAAATAAGAGTGCATCTCAAAAGTATAAAAATAACAAAACATGAAGAAAACTCTAAAACCCCTGAAGGAATTCTGAGGGAGATCTTCAGTCTTGGGGTAGTTCCGGCTTTTGAGATGGATCATTTGGCTTCCTTCAAGTAATTCCTGGCGTGTGGTTCTGTATTCCAGAAAAGTTATGGAAGAGGCCCCCTTATTAGGTCACACTTAGGGTGTTTATATATGCTTTGGATTAGCTTTCTTCCTCCCTCAGTATCCTTTTCCGTGTAAAATACAACTCTTTAAAAAAGGGACACGCCCGTGTGCCATGACCATGTGACGTGATTGTCAGCTGTGTTCGATCCGTTAAATTGCACACGGCCATGTGGGTTCAATGGCCAGGCTGTGTGAATCGTGAAAACCTTGGTCGACACCCCCCAAGACCACGAGCGTGTGAGATGCCCGTGTGGCAAGGCTTAAGCAGTGTCATCTTCTCGATTTGGTCCATTTTGTCCCCTTTTGTTTGGTCGTTTTTGGCTCCTTTTGACTCTTGGTGCTCTCCTAAGTTCAGAACATGAAATAATCGGATTAACAGCACCAAAATCCACAAATCTAATAATAAACATTCATAAGTATGCTAAGTATTTGGGGTATAAATATGTATAATTTGGCGTTTATCAAATACCCCACACTTAAGCATTTGCTTGTCCTCAAGAAAAATTCTCATGTACTGCTAGAACTCATTCCTTACAATCACATAAGCATTACTGATACTGTTACAAATTATTCCATGGAAAATCATACAGGGAGAATTCAACTATAGGGGCTTTAAAAACCTCAAACAATCTAAATCGAATACTTTGATAACAAAATTATAGGTAATCTCCTTCCTTCAAGTAATTAAATTTAGTCCTAAATATACAAGAGATGACATCCTCACTAAAGATTCACTCAAATCACTCAAAGTGTTTAAGGTTCAAGATTAAGCATTCGATTGTCTAACATGAAAAGTTATTACCATAGGCTTGCATGAAAATCAAGTCTCCACCACTTGTAAATGATATGATACACTAATCAAAAGGTCTTTGCATGGTTATAATGGGGTTTAGGTTACAGGTATGGATACAAGCTGAAGAGACAAGGGTTAGAATCGAGATAATTTCAATATAATACCCCACTATCAAAAACTTAATTACTGAACCACAAACAAATATCTAGAACTATTTTACATGAGTTCATGACAACTTTAGCTTGCTGAGAATTACAATAATAATACTGAGTTTTTTTTTAAGAACAAATCAAGTCAATACAAAATAGAAATCATACTTCATGATTTAGTAACAAAAAATGGTGAACATAGTGAGGTAACAGTATTAAATTTAATCTCGATAAAAAAATAGTAAATTAAGTAAAAGGATTTCAACAATAATAGGTTAATGGGTCAATGATGAAGGTTAATCAATAAAAAAGGTTAGTAGGCTTAAAGAGGGTTCACTAAGGGTTTAACTATGTGGGAAGGCTTTTTATGGAGTAAATGGGTTAAATCCTAAGTGGCTTTATCATCTCAGTGTATCAAATCATACGTGTGAGCTCGACATGTATAATCGAAGCAAGTTCTAGAATAACAGTTCAATGTTGACACACTCAAACCACAAAAGAAGTGAGCAAGAAAGAAAGCTATATGCTCAAAAGGCTCAAAAATCTCACCAAAAATTTGGGTTTTTTGATGTCATTCTTGTATACTTAAGATTTCAAGATAATACCTCAATTTATGAAAAATAGTCTAAAAAATTTTATTTCTCAAAATATCAACTTATTATGCTCGATTCTTTAAGGTTCTATAATCAAATAATCATGCATAATTCCCTTGGTCTAATTCACGACATAACAACAATAACTATAGATCAATCAGAATTCATTCTATCAATATTATGAGAAAATCACTTAAGCACAAGACCAAATTCAGGGATTTGAGAATAATGCAAAAAGTTAGGTTTCATGTTCACCCCTCCACACTTAAGATGTACAATGCCCTCAATGTACAAAGATAGATTATTCAAAATAAAGAAAATCATAAGAGGAAAGGAGGTGAAACTCCCTGTTATATGGATACGGAGCTTGATTCTGAGGCTAGAGTGTTTGGGGACAGTAGTAGCTGCCATTGTTTTTGGCTAGATGAAGAAATTGGGGCGTTGAACATGGCACTCGTGAGGCATTGTTTCCCATTTGTTTCCTCATTCCGTAAAATATTCCTAGCAGCTTTTCTTGGAAGTCTGTAGAATCATGAAGAGCTTGTTAAGAGTTGGTGTGGAAGAGAGCGTAGTGGGATTACTTGTTAGAAATACCAGAAAATGAAAAAAAAAAGTAAAATTAACTAATATAGATATGTCTTTCAAAATAAAATAATAAAATTGAAATGAAAATAGTAATAAAAAAATAAAAATAAAATAAAATAAATAAAAAAATAAGAATAAAAAGATAGGAGGATTCAATGATCCTCGTCAGTAGGGCCCTCAGGTGGTGGCACTAGAGTGGCGATGTAAAAGTGCTGGCACAGTTGCTGCATCATGGCCTGCATGTTGTCCATCTGTCTATCACATCACCGATCTCGCTTGTGAATCATCTCGAACTGTGTAGTGCAATACTGCTCGAAGTGAGCGAGTCAGTCGGAAAGGTGTGCCAATGAAGCAGCCGCATGAACTGGTCGTTCCCTAGGTGGCGCAGTGGAAGGCTCCTCATGTTGTGGGAGAACATCATTAGGAATGTCCTCAATATCCTCCTCATCAATGGCATGAGAGAGACGGTACTGAGGAGGATCGGTCCTACGTCGGCGCTCGATCATCCTCATGTGTAACATAGTCGTGATGCCCTGAGGGGACATTTGACCTATCAGTGTAAGCGCTAATGACTGGGCCATGGTGTTGAGGAGGCCGAAGTGTCTGGCAAGGCACGTCACATAGGGGCCGATGGAGATCACTCCCTTCCTATGCCGCTCGGTCTGATGGCGAATGGCGAAAGTAATGAAGTATGCCAGGTCAGTCACATGTGCATTTGCCATGCACCATAAATAGTAGGTGTCGTAGGTGTTGAAGATGCCGGTGCTCTCTCTCCTCCCAATCAAGGTGTATGCCAATATGGCGTGGAGATAGCATAGGGAAGGAGCGAGAGATGAGGCTTTCGAGTGGCTGGGGTCATAGGTGGAAGAGAGTGGTGCCAAAGCTTTCCAACACAAGGAGGGAGAAATGTGGATATTTCGTGGTAGTGCATTCATGTTTTCCTCTTCCATAAACTCATCGGTGTAAAGTCCCACAGCGACTCCAAACTTTGGGACACTCATGGTGAGAAATAGACCACCTAATCGGAAGTGAATGGTGCCTGGGTCGTCATTGTTTGTCATCACCACCTGTAAATGAAAAGTAGAGCATAATTCTAAAGTTAGCTCTAAATAAGTGGGCTCGGTAATAGCAAAAAACCGTTCCCATGGGTTGTGGACAGGAGGGCACGGATGGTATCAACTAGTTGAACTTGCTCTACGGCAGCCCAGTCAATGCAACGACCTGTAGTGAGGGGTCGTGCGTGTAGTATCTGAAATAGTTCTTCCTGCGAAGCTTGCGAAAATTCAAGGAACAGGTGCCGAACTTCGGTTGTAGCACGTACCGAGGAAGAACCTGGTCCCCTACGTCTCTTTGAGGATGGGACCGCGACCTTCTTGCCTCTCGATGACAACATAATGTTCCTGAAAATACATGAGCATTGATAGAATCCAAGATACATCAGTAGTTAAGCAAGAGGCCTAAAATTAGTATATGCTATTTAGTAGCTTAAACAATTCAGATATAGAAAATTCTAAAGCAAATTCCTAACTTGTTTAAAACATATTTGTAATAGTAACAATATCTATGTAAAGCATGTAGAATACTAATGTAGCAACACAAATTGGAGAAATAAGGTTGAGAAAGTGAACCAAAGGCTGCTGTAGGGCGGTGCACGGGCGTGTTGGTGGTGAGCACGGGCGTGTGATGTGGGGATATAGCCATGTGGAGGAAAAATAGAGGGTATAGAGAGGGAAAAGTCAGGATTAATGCAAGGGGAATGGATTTGAGGGTGGTTTGAGGGTTTGGGAAGTTAGAATCTGGGGAATGGTGGCCGGAATAAGGATTAGGGAATGGGGAAGGGTAGATTTCGGCTAGGGTTTTGAAAAGGGGAAGGAGATGAATAGTGGTTTGCTTATATAGGGGAGGTTCATATGGCTTATGGCCACACCCGTGTACTTTGAGGGTGAGCCCGTGTTTTTTGAATTTTACGATTTAGGTCGTGCCGGGCTACTATCCCATGCCCGTGTGTCTTGGCGTGTGTCGAACATGGCCATGTTACACGATCGTTCCTAGCTTTGTTCGCTTCTCCCATGCCCGTGTTTTATGGTAGCACGCCCGTGTATTGTTGTACACGGCTGCATGGCATGAGCGTGTCGCATGCCTGTGTCGAATAAACAGAATTGAGCCTTGTCCCTGGCATGCTCGTGGTTTTCCATCCCTACACCCGTGGTCTCCTATCAAGTTCACCCACGGCCATGTCGCACGGCCGTGGGGATTTATCGCACCCCGTGTTTTGGGGAAATCATGTCCTGCTTCCACACGGCTGTATCGTACGACCCTGTCTCTTCCCCTATTTGGCCACGGCTTTAGGCACGCCCGTGTGCCTGGCCGTGTGTGCTGAAAAACTTTTCAATTCAAAGATTAAGTTAATGATTCAAAATGTTAGAAATTAAAAATCAAGAAATCGAAATATGCTAGTGCTTGGGTTACCTCCCGAGAAGTGCTTATTTATAGTCTAAGCTCGACTTACCTCTCCGTTGAATGATCATGGTGATTTGAGGAGTTCATACTCCTCATTCCTGCTGTCAATCTTAAAATAAGGTTTTAATCGAGTGTTGTTTACCTTATAAGTGCCGAACTTGGGATGACTGACCTCAACCGTACCGAATGGGAAAATACTGAGTACCGTAAGAGGAATTTCCTCATTCGGTATGGTAGTGACAATGTGAGGATCTGCGGCATCTAGTAAGACTTTATCGCTAACCTTAAGTTGATTAGGAGAGGTATTGGGCTTGTTTTGGCATAGTTTCGGTTTATCATGTGTTCTCGATTTGTGTGTTCGCCATTCATCTAGCTCCTCTATTTGAAGCTTTCATTCCTCATGGGTGTCTTTGTTTGCTACTTGATAATATTGCACTGTCTCCATTGTCTTGGTTCGAGGAGGTTCCTACAAGAACGATTGAATATTAGTTTTGTCATCGACAAGTTTCATAGCATTATCTTGAGTCTTAGAGGTTTTGACTGAGTCGCGTGCTTGGAGTGTTACTGCGTCGTCTCCTGCACGAAGTGTTAGCTCTCTTGTGCCTACATTAATAATGGTTCTGGCAGTTGCTAAAAAGGGTCTCCTAAAATTAAAGGTACCTCGTTATCCTCATCCGTATCTAAGATGAGAAAGTCTACTGGGTAAATAAATTTATCAATTTTAACGAGAACATCTTCAATAATACCTTTAGGAAATCTAACTATTTTGTCAGCCAATTGTATGCTCTTTCTAGTCTGTTTGGGTTTACCGAGACCTAGTCGTTTAAACATTTTATACGACATAACATTTATACTTGCCCTTATATTAGCTAAAGCATTATTCACAGATAAACTACCAATTAAGCAAGGAATTGTAAAACTCCCTGGATCTTTCAATTCGTTAGGTAGCTTATTCTTTAGAATAGCTAAGCAGACTGCATTGAGTTCCACATACGATGTAGCGTCTAATTTTCTTTTATTGCTCAGAAGTTCCTTTAAGAATTTTGCTAAGTTGGGCATCTGCGACAGAACTTCAATAAAGGGTAAGTTATTATGTAATTTCTTTAGGAGTTTGACAAACTTACCGAATTATTCTTCTATTCTGTCTTTCGTCATCGCTTTAGGATATGGCACACGAGGTTCATAATTCGTACTTACCTGTTTAGGATCATCATCGTTTACCTCTTCTCGACCTTTGTTCATCGCGTTATCTTGCTGTAATTCTGGATCCGGTGCAATGAATCCTTCCTTATTTTGAGTACTAATTGCATTGAGGTGTTCCCTCGGATTAGGTTTAGTATTACTTGGTAAGCTACCTTATGGTCGTTCGGAGATTAGTTTGGATAGTTGGCCTATCTGAGTTTCGAGTCCTCGGATCGATGCTTGTTGATTCTTAAGTGCTGTCTCGGTATTTTGGAAATGGGTTTCTGACACTAAGATGAATTTAGAAGGCATCTCTTCAAGGTTTGGTTTCTTCTCTTGTTGATAAGGTGGCTATTGAACCCTGAGGATTTTGTGGCTTTTGATTCCCTTGACCACCCTAGGAGAAATTTGGGTGGTTCCTCCAATCTACATTATAAGTATTACTGTAGGGGTTATTTTGAGATCTGAATTTATTGTTACCCATATAGTTGACTTGTTCTTTTTCAGTTATAGGATTGACGGATTGGTATTATGTATGCACACCTCCGCCACTTGAGTCACACCTCATTACTGGATGAACCTGCGTAGAACCAAGTAAACTGTCAATCTTTTTATTGAGAAGTTCTACCTGATTAGAGAGCATGGTAACTGAGTCGATGTTATAAACGCCGGCTATTTTTGTTGGCTTTGTCCTCATAACTTGCCACTGATAGTTATTCAGTGACATCTCCTTTTTAAATTCATAGGCATCTTCCGATGTTTTATTGTTGATGGTTCCACCAGTAGCTGCGTCAACCATTTGTCTAGTCGAAGGATTCAGGCCATTGTGGAATGTTTGTACTTGAAGCCAAAACGGTAACCCATGGTGAGGGCACCTTCTCAGTAAGTCCTTGTATCTCTCCTATGCATCGTAAAGTGTTTCTAAATCCATCTACACAAAAGAAGAGATATCATTACGTAATTTAGCCTTTTTAGCTGGCGAAAAATATTTTAGTAAAAATTTATCGGTCATTTGTTCCCAAGTAGTGATAGACCCTCGTGGTAATGAGTTCAATCACTGTTTAGCTTTGTTTCTCAATGAAAAGGGAAACAACCGAAGACGTATGGCATCATCAAAAATGCCATTGATTTTAAATGTATCGCAAAATTATAAAAAGTTCGCTAAGTGAGCGTTGGGATCTTCATCCTGCAAACCATCAAACTGAACAAACTGCTATATCATCTGAAAAGTGTTAGGTTTTAATTCAAAAGTATTTGCAGCTACAGCAAGTCTAACTATGCTAGATTCAGTTCCTATTAAAGAAGGTTTAGCAGAATCATACATAGTATGTGGAGCAGGATTTTGATTAGCCGCAATTGCAGGAGGTAACTGATTGCCTTGGTTTTCATCCATCTCGTCAGTTGGGGGTTGATTATCGTCTTCTCGCTTGTTCTCCGTGTATCGTAAGCTACGCCTTCTTTCTCTTTGATTTCTTCGTCAAAAAGTAATGGTCCTGACGGGTTTCTTCTAGTCATAAACTATAAAAACCTGCCAAGAGAAAAAAAATAAGTAAATTACTAAATAATAATAATAAACTAAAATTAAATTGCGAGAAAAATAAATGGCTAAAGTAATAAAAATTTAGCGTTCCTAATATTTTGAGTCCCCAGCAACGGCGCCAAAAACTTGATCTCGTGATTCGCAACAAGTAATAAATATTTGTCATGAAGATCAAACCTAGACTAACTATTATCATGACGAAAAGGCAAGCACACCTATCGAACAATAGTATAGTAATGGCAAGATTGGGATATCGTACCCAAGGGAACCAAAAGTACTAGTACTAGTAATAACTATCTTTTTATTATCTAGCCTAAGAATAAAAGGGTTTGTTTATTAAACTAATTATCTAAACTAATTAACTAATTTAATTAAAGCAAAGAGAAGATTTGAAAAAAAAAGACTTGAAGAAAAGCAATTGATAAAGACGACACCAAGGAGGAATCCACCTAGATTTCACTTGTTATCTGACTCTGAACCAGACGATTTATTCACTTGACTTGATCAGTGAGATTCCCTAACCTATGTTATTAACCCTTTTGAGATTAATAACGTCTAATCCTCAGTTGAATTAATCAAAATTTCTTTCTTAATTAAAACCCCTAGGGAAGCAGTAAATCACTTTATGGACTCCCATATTAGGTTTCACCCTAATCTGGCAAAATCTCGTAACCCTATTTCTAGGTGTTCGATCAACTCCGCTTAATTATTCCAAATCTACTCTTAAACAGGGTCTATTCCTCCTCTGCATAAGCACATCAAATCATGAATTAATACCCGAAATATTAACTCAAGCATTAAGAACACATAATTGAGAACAAATAAAATATTTATCATATAGTTCAGATAATAATAACAAGATCCATCGTAGGTTTTATCCCTCTTAGGTATCTAAGGGGTTTAGTTCATAATAAAATAAGAGTACATCTCAAAACTATAAAATAATAAAACATGTAGAAAACTCTAAAACCCCTGAAGGAATTCTAAGAGAGATCTTCAGTCTTGAAGTAGTTTTGGCTTTTGGGATGGATCGTCTGGCTTCTTTCAAGTAATTCCTGGCGTGTGGTTCTGTATTCCAGAAAAGTTCTGGAAGACGCCCCCTTATTAGGTCACAGTTAGGGTGTTTATATAGGATTTGGATTAGCTTTCTTCCTCCCTAAGTATCCTTTTCCGTGTAAAATACAACTCTTTGAAAAGGGGACACGCCCGTGTGCGACGACCGTATGACGAGATTGCCAGGCTGTGTTCGATCCGTTAAATTGCACACGGCCATGTGGGTTCAATGGCCAGGCCGTGTGAATCGTGAAAACCTTGGTCGACACCCCCGAAGGCCACGGGCGTGTGAGATGCCCGTGTGGCAAGGCTTAGGCCATGTCATCTTCTCGATTTGATCCATTTTGTCCCTTTTTTTGGTCGTTTTTGGCTCCTTTTGACTCTTGGTGCTCTCCTGAGTACAAAACATGAAATAACCGGATTAAGAGCACCAAAATCTACAAATCTAGTAATAAACATCCATATATATGCTAAGTATTTGGGGTATAAATATGTATAATTTGGCATTTATCAGTGAATATATTGAAGTGTTGATATAGGTGCAAGGTAAAATGGGTGAGAAATAAGGCTTGGAAAATGGCCTTATTCTGTCCACACGGGTAGACACACGGGCATGTGTCTCAATTGTGTGTGACACATGGCCACGCGCATGGGCGTGTGGTTTGGCCTTGTTTCCCTTGCATCTTAAAAATTGAGAAACAAAATCCTCAGAATTTGTCACACGGGCAGAGACACGAGCATTTGTATCAGCCATGTGAGTCACATGGCCTAGCACACAAATGTGTGACATGGCCATATGAATCTTGCAACTAATTTCGAAATGTGACCCAAGTTAGTAGCTACCCTAATTTGAACACGGGATGGGACACGACCATGTGCCTCACATCGAATGCTCACACAGCTTGAGACACGGGCGTGTCATTGGCCTTGTGAGCAATAAGGTCTGGCCACACAGGCATGTGTCCCCTGCACCTAAGAAAAATTTTGAGATTTCGCAAAAAAAATTTATGTGATTCTGGTTTTGTCCTGACTCGATTCTAATATGTATTTTGGGTCTCGAGGACCCATATAAGGGACATTATGATTGGTTATGATTGATTTTTAGAAATGAATAGCGAATGACATAAATTAATTGTAATTGAACTGTAAACTGCGGTAATGCTCCGTAACCTTGTTCCGACGACGGATACGAGTTAGGGGTGTTACATAATAAAAGATTAGAAACAACATTATTGAAAGGGGAACTCATAAACCTTAAACATAAATGATAAAATAGACATTGAAAAAAAAACTAAAATGTAGTATACTAAAATAAGTAAATAACCCGACCTTGATAAGTCTACTTCTTATGTTTCATGTAAATAGCATTATAATTCTACTAAAATCATGAAGCTATTTTTTCATCATGCTCAAATTTTTAAACATTTATTCTCTCAAAAATTGTCTCATTTTATAGGTTGCATTAAATGAAAACAAAATGTACGCCCCTTGATATACTTCCTTGAAGAGTAAGCTTGAGAATTTGCTAGAATAACAATTTGGTTCTCATGCTTAGATGGATAGAGTAAGGAAAAAAATCTTTATGATTGTATTCTTCAGTCAATCATATCATAAATATGATTTTATATTAATTTTAGTTACAATTTTTTTGGATCATTGTAACACCCTAGATGGACAATCAAACTTATTAATTCTCAATTCAATAGAAGAAAAAAAGAAAAGAGGTGAATAGAATCCCAAATAATGAGAGATATGGAAAAAGGAGGCTCGGTTAAGCCCATTCTTAATCATAAATGGAATGTAACGACGTTGGGATTCATATGTAAACATAGTATCTATTTAGATATGCTTGAATGACCCCTTCTCATAATGAGAATGTATATAGCCCTATTCCTGTCTGAAATCAAATTACAATCATGGAATCAACTTGATCATAAATTATAGATTATAAGTTCATAACCCCAGCCCACTCCCATTTTGAGCGGAGCAGATCTACTAATTCTTTGATTCCAATTAGTAAATAGGGACCTTGAACTAAAAAATAGATTCTAGAAGCTAAACTAAAAAATGGTTTCCTAAGCAATTGCAATAATCAGGTTCATTAAGTAAATAGCTCTACAAACTAATGGATTGTATCGAATTGCAAACTAGAGATTTGTACAAGTTATAACTTTCGTCACCACTTTGTGAAAAATCATTAGATATGAATATGTTAGATACCTGGGACAATTGGTGAAGATGAAATAATATCTCTCCTAAAAAAAACATTTTTTACCACCACACAAAGAAAATATTTTGTTGCTAATGAACAAGATATTGAGGAATTATCCATATGTAAAATCATAATTATTGATTTGGGCCTTTTCCACAAAAAATAGGAATCTTTTGTTACAATAGAAGCAGAAGTGATTTGGAGCATTCATGAATCGAAGTCAATTTTCTTTATAAAAAGAAAATATTAATGAACTTCTATGAAACTGCAACCAAATCTTTCAGGATTTAAAAAGAAGATATTAATGAACTTCTATGAAACTGCAACCAAATCTTTCAGGATTTGGTTTTGAGTTAGCAACTTTTATTTCTTTCTTTTTTTCATCCCTTTCTTCTTCGCTTTTGATTGAAAAATAGAAAAGTTGGGTGAATTAAAAACTCAAAGAAGGTTTATGGCCAAGGGTAAAGATACCCGAGTAATGATTATTTTGGAATCTACCAGTTGTGTTCGAAATGACGTAAGGAATCAATGAGTATTTTCAAGTGTATTACTTAAAAAAATCGACACAATATGCCAGGTCGATTGGAATTGAAGAAATTATGTCTCTATTATTACAAGCATACCATGCACTCTGCCTAGACGGCGAATCCAAATGCAAGATGTCACATTTGTTTTTGAAATAACTCAAAACCAAATCAAGTTCATACAAAAATGTGGAAATTTAAAACAAAATTTGCAAGCTTGGAAAATAAAACATGTATTGTGTGTTAAAATGAACTTAAACGACCTTCATATATTAAATCTAGGTAAAGATGGTTTGACCAAAGCTAGGTTACAAATCATGGGTCAAACTAGCTAAGTGCAGGGTAATGTCTTAAGACATGTTGCCCTTGTTTCTCTAATTTTTAGATTCAAAGTTTGAAGTATTCAAACAAAGGGACCATATCTTGAGACCTTGACCCATATGTCTCGAGACCCTTGATTGAATTTTCTTTAGTTTAACTCTGATGCTTTATGTTTTAAGACAAGGGCACAATTGTAAACTCCAATTTATATAGGTTTTTTCTAGTAGCTTTTACCACCTTTTTACTTAAAAATTGTAACACCCCAAACCCGGCCCAAATGTTATGACCGAATTAGGTGGTGTCACATTGGAGTGCTTTTTGAAAACTTACTCTTGTTGAAAAAAAACCAGTTAGAAATTTAAAGCCTCTTTGTTAGATCCCAATTCATTCTAGCTATTCGTTATTATTTTAAATTGTCATTACTTTTTAAACTCTGTTTATTGCGGAAGCATTTCAAAAAAAGCGTTACAAAATCGTAGTGATTTTAAAACAGTTATCATTTTGGAAAATCGCTTCTTCATTCTCAACAGATATAAATCATAGTAACAAAAACCCAAATCTAAACAAGAAAATTAAAAAAGCCTTATTACGTAATCTAAAACGAAATCTCATAGCAAATAAAAGAAAATAGTAGTGTGGCTATCTCTAAGTCCCTTGCAATACTGACCCGCCTAAGGATTACCTGCACAGTTAAGCAGAAAAGGTGAGTATGAAACTTAGTGTGTAATCTCTAACGAACAACAATCATACAATCGGAGTTGAACAGTCTGGGCTTAAGCTCATGTCAGTAGCAATATCAGTGTGGGCCTTAGCCCAATCTAGTACAGTATCAGTAATGCATAAAAAGATCTTACCCAACCATCTTCTGCACTCCACTCCGTCTGCCTTACACTCCATGTGGTGAATAATCGACCCACCCATCCCTACACTCCATAATAAAGTACCGGTTTTGGCACTACAGTAATTGCAGCAAAGCTGCCAGTAGTAGGCTTATAGCCTTTCAGTACACTTCCTCCAATATCATATATCCCACCCCATGCAATGCAACATAATATAATGATCATACGATAAGAATCGCATGCTCAAACAGTCATACATCACATAGGGGTATATCAGTCATTTACCTCATAGGGTTATAACAGTCAATTCATAAATTAAGGTCTAAGTACACTTACCGGCCCTACCGTAGGTTTATAGTCGACTTGTGGGACCCGTGCAACCTTACCAGTTAAATAGTAGAAATGGGCCCAAGCCCATAATACGGCCCATGTGGGCCGACACGCTCGTGTGGCCCAATAAGCCCAAATAACGGCCTTGGCCGTACAAACTACACAACCCACCCAACAATTTCCACACATTCATGCGGTTTGCCCGTGCGAGGCCCACGAGCCTGTGGGGCCCAAATGGCCCATTTTGGCCCATCTTGGCCCAAGCCAGCCTAAGCCCATGAATTTGTTCATGGTGGCCTCGTTGATCAAACGCCCAAGTTTTGAACATTCGACTCACCACACGTGCGTGCATACGCTCGTGTAGTGTCAACAGTCGAACATTTCTGGCTTTTTCCAATCTATTGCTAAAGACAGTGCGATTACACACTTGTTGAGAGAAGAACGCCAATTTCCACGCACTCCAACCTAGATCCAAATATGATCCACTATCAGTCCATAACTCAATAGGGTTATCCCCCTCTTATTAACACTCTATTTCTCAATCGCACAATTCACTTACCATGATTAAGTGAGTAGGGTTTGATTCTCCCTTAAGCCAGTTATCACCCACTCCTTATCAAAGATCTGCATAAAAACCTAACTTCATTAAATACCACTTTAAACGTAAACTACTTGAATCAAGTGAACCACTTACCGAAATATATCACTATGAGTGGAGGGTAGCAAGAATCGGCCCACCAAAGTACAGGATGGTGCAGTCACCCCTGACAGCAAACAATTAGGAATAGCGAATATTAGAGAGGAAAACTATCAACTGGAACAAGGGAACCAAGTAGCCGAACTAACACACACCATTGAAGGTTTGGCTAACCTCATAAATTGGAAAAAGGGAAAGCCAAAAGAAAAGAAATAAGAAAAAAAGAGAAGTCGGGAGCAATTAGCTCAAAGCTGAAACAAAAGAGAGATATGAAGGGAGAGGATGAGATATAAACCAAGAACAAGGTAAAAGAAAAGAAATATTGAGAGAAGGAAAGGAGAACAGAATTGATCACACTAGGCTAAACCAAAAAAGCTTGAGAGATAGGGACACAATGGTACTCGGCCAAGAAGAGGGTAAATCGTTTGGGGAAAAGTGATAGAGTAGAAAAAGAATCTGTGGACCAAAGGGTTGGAGAAAGAGGTATATTCCCAAGTAAAAGAAAAAGAACCGATAGATTCCCAAGATAACACCACTCGACTTTAGTTACCAAAAGAAAAGAACCCCAACTTGCGAAAACCCGAAAGAAAGATGGAGAGGGAGGAAGCCAAAAGAGAAAACAATGCCGAAAAGCTAGAGAATAGCAACACTACCGAAAACTCTATGCTCCCTACCCGAATTTGGCTCACTATCCCTACTACACTCCAATTCCTTCTTTTTCTCCCCAAAATCCTTAACTGATAACCTACCTATCCACATCCCCACACAATCGAAAATCCCCCCCAAACTCCCAAATATTCGGCCACACTCCCCACACTTCTTAACCGCTCAGTGTTTCAGTCAAACACCAACACCCACATTGTACAAGTAACAAAAATAAAAATCCCTTGCTTTCTCAAGTACTCGAACCTCAGTCTCCTAGCAACCAACAACACACCACCACCCCCTTGACTAGTAAGCTATTTATGTCAAGCAGCCTTCACTTTAAATTAAAAGTCTACTAGCTGGCAACATGGGTTTATTAACTTAGAAGCGAAAATTTTGCTCAAGCCCAAGCTTGAACTTAGGACTTCCCAGACACTCCCAGAGCATTTAACCACTAAGGCATGCATGCATTCATGTTACTAACACACAATACAAGGAAAACAAAATTTTACACAAGGTTTTCGGGATTTGGGGAGTTACAAAAATTATACAAATCCCAAGTATTTGTTAATTAATTTAGTGAATTTTTCTTAAGCCTCGATAACGGACATGAATTTATAAAATATGAAAATTTGTGTTTTATTACATGAATTTTGTGCATAAATTAAATTATTTCATGTTATTTATTAATCTGTTATATTTAATTGTGCAGTGAGACTATGAAGTTGATTTAATAAAGACCTTATTATCAAGTTGCATGTACATGAGCTATTTATTTCCTATGTTGGATGATAAAACCATGCTAAATGGGTTAATAAGGTGTTATTTTGACCTAGTTAAAATGATGCTATGTGGTGGACAATTCTGATTATTTAATGGGTTATAGAATCATCCAACAATGGGGAGTTAAGCCCAAATTCAGCACAAGCATGTTGGCTGCCAAAAAATCTATTTTGGGATATTTACTAGAGGTCTCTACTTTTGGGAATCATTGGAAATCAACACAAAAGGATTGCCTTAAAACTTTCCAACCCATGCCTAAATTTAGCATGATTCTATGCTCAAATAAAAGAACCATCATCCACCTTCTTCCACAAAATGTGGCCAGCCAAGCAATGGAGAAAATAGAGGGATTCCAATCCCAATTTTTGTAAACTCTACCATCTATTTCAAGTATAAATACTTCCACTCATTCCCTATTTTAATCATCCTTCATCCCTACATCCCTCATTCTTCACATCTCTTAATCATCATTCATTCTCTCATTTCCTCTATTCATTTCCATGCATAACATCCCATATTTTCTCTTTTAGCCAAAAACCTTGATAAGATTATCTCTTGTCCGACCACCTTGAGGAGCCATTAGCAAAGGAGCAATGCAAGGATCGGAGGAAAACATCTTTAATCAGAGTTCACAAGACTGTTGTTTCGATAGAGTTTATTCTTTGTTTAATTTGTTATTTTAGTTTTAATCATGTCTGCAATGTGCTTTATTATCTTGTCATCAACAATGGTAGCTTACTATTGTTTAGCTAGGATGATTGCATTTATTTACTGAAGTTTGTTTAAATCATCTTTATATTGTTTGTGCCTCAGCCAATAATGTTTTCAATTAAACTCAAGTATGTATTTCATTCATACGTGATTGGATGCATTAGAATTAGCTGAACGATCCTAACTAGACGACGGCTAGTAGACATAATAATTGAAATGTACATGCTTAATTTAGATCCTAATCCGACTAAATTAAAGGTTCAGAATAACTTTAACGAGATCTATTATCTTGCATAGTTTTTAGGTTTATGTGATTAAACTATTTCAAACCTAACCCATCCCTATTACTTCACATGAATCCTAAGAAACCCTTAGTTTAATATGATCAGTAAAATGCATGTTTTAAATAAAAGATTCCGAAAGGACTTAATTTGGTTTCCAAACTCATGAAAGATCAAGTTGTCATGAAATAATTTTCAAACATTGTTAAGCATGATAAAAATAAGCTAAGTTGAATGATGTAATTATCCTTGCCTATTCATGTTTTTGATTGTTGAAGTTTGTGTTTTTGTTAAATTCATTCATACATTTCATTTCATACTTCACATTTAGTTTAAATTGTATTAGGGGATCAATCTTGCATCTAGATAATTTAATTTAGTTAATCATCCATCACTCAAGATATTGTGTTTTTATCATCAACTTGTAAACTTTAATTTTGCAATATATTGATTAACATACACAGACCCTGTGTAGACAATAACTCTTTTACTTACTTATTACTTGATAATGTCTCTGTATACTTGCACAAACTGAGCGTTGCAAGTTTTTGGCATCATAGCTGGAAACTATTGCCTTAATCATTTTTGTGAAATTATTTTTTTCAAATTTGTTTTTATTCCATTTTTATCTAACTTATAACCTTAATAATTTATTCTTTATTCTTTATATTTTGTGATTTATTTTTTAGGTGTTTATGAGCATAAATCGAATTATTGATTTATTACTTATAGACCCTGAGATCGAGCGGACATTTAGACAAAGAAGACGCGCAAGATCAGCTCAAAGACAAGTGGAGATGGAACTTGGAAATCAAAATTATGGACAAGGAAATAGAGCCAATCATGTGCACAAGCCAATCTTTATTGTTGCTGGTAGGGATCGTGCTATAAGATAGTACATTGTGCCGCTCTTTAATAAATTAAATCTGGGAATTAAGAGACCGGAGATTGAGGCATTGTAATTTAAATTGAAACAAGTGATATTTTAAATGCTCCAAACGATGGGCCAGTTTAGTGGAGTGCCCACGGAAGATCCACATCTTCTTCTTCAATTATTCATGGAGGTGAACAATTTGTTTAAGATAGCTGGCGTGACTGAAGATGCATTGAGGTTGAAGTTGTTTCCATACTCATTGTGAGATCAAACACAAGTATGGCTTAATTCGTTGCCACCAAGTTCAATATCTACATGGCAAGAATTAGCAGAAAGATTTTTGGTTAAGTATTTCCTACATAGTAAAAAAGCTAAATTGCAAAATGAGATAACCACTTTTCAACAATTGAATGAAAAATCTTTGTATAAGGCATGGGAGAGATTCAAAGAATTACTTCGTAAGTGCCCTTATCATAGGATTCCACATCGCATCTAGTTGAAGATGTTTATAACGGTCTCAATGCACAAACAAGATTAATGGTAGATGCTTCAGTGAATGGCGTGATTTTGTCTAAGTCTTATAATGAGGCTTACGAGATCATTGAGAGGATCGCTAGTAACAACTATCAATGGCCAATAGATCGAGCAACTTTAGGATGATGAGTAGCCGAAGTGGACGCAATGGATGCACTTACATCACTCACAGTTCATGTATTTTCTATTTCTTCAATGTTGAAATAGTTAACCGTTAATGGTTTGAATAATTTTGCAACTTAGGCACCAAGTCAATTTGATGTTGCATCCTACTTATACTATGGGAATGGTCATTCTTTCAAGACCTGTTTATCAAATCTAGAGTCGGTGTATTATGTAAGGAATCAACACAAAAATAGAAGTTGTAATGCCCGCACCTGAGACCATCGCCGGAGTCGAACACGAGGTGTTAACGGACTTAATTCATTAATTAAACAACTTATTACCAACCATGCATATGTACATCACCAATATCAAACATAACATAAATAGCTAGATTTATAAGTCAGAATCATTAGCTCACTAAAGACCAATATATTTGGTCAAATTATAATAATACATGTTATAAAACTAGGTCCTATACATGCCACTCACTTGATAATTCTAGCATATGTGTTTATACTGTCAAGGTGTTGGCTTGATAGTATGATGCTGCCTCCGACGATCTCCAACCCTGAGCTAACCTGACAACACTAAAAGAAATGGAAAGGAGGGGGTAAGCTTTATGCTTAGTAAGCTCACATGAAATAATAATAAGTAATTTACTAACATGCTTTCCATAGTAAAACTAACCCAATTGTACATTTACACATGTTCTGGTTAAGCTACTTCTTGAGTAGTATCACTAAATCATTTATATCTAGAGTTACGGAACTCCAAATTAAGATCCATAAATTTTCCCAGAAACTAGACTCATATATCTTTCCACCATAAAATTTTCAGAATTTTTATTCCAGCCAATAAGTACAGTTTATTATTCAAAGTCTACCATATTTTGCTGTTTAACAGCTTCGACCTTTCTTCACTAAAATTTATTTATCTCATAGTACAAGACTCAGATAATGTTTCTGTTTGTTTCTATTAAAATTAGACTAATATTCTAATAATATAGATTATAACCCATAATTAGTTTTCTACAATTTTTAACAATTTTTCCAAGTTAGAACAGGGGATCTCGAATTCATTCTAACACTGTCTCACAAAAATTAGAATATCACATCATATACAACTCTTTCTCTCCCCTGTTTCCTTTATATGAAAATAGACTCATTAAGATTTAATTTCATATTTATTTGAAATTTAATTCAACTTACACAATTTTTTGTAAATTTTCAAATTCCCACAACTATTGTTGTCCAACACTATTTTACTACTAAAATTCAATCTTACATAATTTCACTTTATCCATTTTGTCTTATCGAAGTTCACTCAAATATCGATCATATTGCTCAAAATTTTCTTAAACATATACCTGCATTTATTCATCATATAAACATGTTCACATGTATTTTTTACTTAATCGAATTTCCCGTTGAACTCTACGGAATAATAACTGATACTCAGATGCTTGCACATATTTTCACACTTATAGCCAAAGCTATCTAGTATGCATAGTAGCCTGCACTTAGTACTACACATGCGACCAATTATCCGGTACACGTAGTAGCCTGCACTTAGTACTACACACGTGACCTAACCATCTGATACACGTAGTAGCCTCCACTTAGTACTACACACGTGATCGAAGTTATCGGGTACGCATAGTTGTAACGCCCAAATTTCAGTGATATCAGAACAGTGATTGAGATCACTAAATCCGGCAAGTATGTAAAAATTTAATAAATTAATAATTATGAGTCAAGTGTGAATTAGAAGAATTTGAATTAGTGAATTTGTGTAAAAAAAAGAGAGAAAAGAATTTAATAAGTAATTGGGTCTAAAACGAGGTATCGAGACCTCGAATTCATAAACCGAGCCATAAATATTTTTAGAAATATTATGGAGTGTAAATAAGTTAGTATTAAAGTTTCGTCAAGAAATTTTAAGATTTCGGTAGTTAATAGGTGAAAAGGACTAAATTGAACTAATTGTAAAATTGTGAGATGTGATTAAATAGCTTAAGTATAAAGATGGATTTAAAGAGAATTAGACCAAAGTAATGTGGACTTTATGAAAAGCAAGAACAATGGAAAAGGCAAAATTGAAATACAAAAGTAGTAATTAATGATGTAGAAAATCAGACATCTTCTCTTCTCACCAGAAACGTCCAGGTCTCCTATCTGGTTTATATTTTACACCATGTAAGTTCAATTTTACTATTTTAGTAATTTATGTTTGGTGATTTAATTAGGTCCAATCATCTAATTCATTAGTTTTTGATTTGGTGGGTGAAATTAGAAGTTACCCTGGCTGAGTAAGGGTAGTATATGATGAATATTATGAAATTGAAGTTCTAATTCATATTAGGTTGTTTTATTAAGTATTTGATAGAAAATGGTATTTAGGACCTAATTGTGAAAAAGTTGTGAATTAGATGTTGGTGTTGAAATTGAGAATATCAAAGGTTGTGAAATAATTTATAATGATAAATAAAGTGTTAATTGAGAAAAAAAAATTAGTTCAATTGATGGGTGAATTGAGTAGGGACTAAATTGTAAAAACTGTAAATTTTAGGGTAAAAGTGTAATTTTGAAATTTGAACAGCATAAATTGTGAAGGAAGTAGAAATCAAATAAATGCTAATGAGTAGAAATAATTATATTATAGATCAAGAGAAACGAGATTCAAGTCGTGATCGAGGGAAAAATAAAGTTACGAGGAATAGGCTCGATTGCTAAATTTTATATCGAGGTAAGTTCATATGATTTTTAATAATGCAATGTGTAATTTAATGTTTGAAATGAAAATTCATGAATGATATAGTATATTATTGTATATAAAATGTCATTAAACTGTGATAATGTAAAATGATATTGAATAAAAGTACAAATTAAATGGAACAACGACTGAGTACTTTCATTCAGTGGCTAAGACGAATTGACGGAAAAGACCATGGTTGGACCATGGCAGCATGTGAAATGTGATTCCGTATAAGACCATAGCTGGGCTATGGCTTCGGAGAAATGTGATTTGCGCTTCCGTATAAGACCATATCCGGGATATGGCATCGGTGTGATATGTGATACTGTATAAGACTATATCTGGATATGGCATCAGTGTGATATGTGATCCGTATAAGACATGGCTGGGCTATGGCCTCGGTATGTGATATGTGACTATGTGTAAGACCATAATTTTACTATGGCATTGTGATAATGAGGTACTCAATTCCGTAGTTGTTCCCTAATTTGATTATGAACGAAAATGTAAAATGGCCCGAAAAGATTAAGAATTGGTGAATACTATGAAAATGACACGATTTGGAATAAGTTCTTGATACTTGATGACATTGAGATTATGGATCTATGCTTAGAAGCATAATTATGTGTTCTTACCATGATGGATGAAATGATATTGTATGATTTAGTGAATAATAGTGGTGAATGAATAATATGGTCTTGGTAGTTTTGGATTACTGCAGTAGTGTAACTTTTGAAATTCACCATAAATTGTGGAAATTGAGTTAAGGGCTGAATAAAATATGAGATTAAAGCCTGATGTCTAGTTTCATATAGAGGAAACGGTGCATGCAATTGGATTTTATGTTATAAGATATTTAAATTTTGTGAGACAGAGTTTGAATGACTTCGAGATCCCCTGTTTTGATTTTAGAAATCATTAGAAATTGTACAATTGTGGTGTTTTATCTTGAA